>NW_007253885.1:946150-1174446 GCF_000164805.1 Carlito syrichta
AGACAAGGATGTCCACTCTCACCACTTCTTTTCCACATAGTTTTGGAAGTCCTAAACTATAGTTTTGGCTATATAGGAATAGTTTGAGCAATCAGACAAGAGAAGGAGATCAGGGATATCAAAATTAGGAAAAGAGGAAGTCAAGTTATCCCTCTTTGCAGACAACATGATGCTATGTCTCGAAAAGCCAAGAGAATCTGTCAAAAACCTCATTGCACTGATAAAGGACTCTGGCAAAGTCTAAAATCAATGTGCAGCCAGGTTTGGTGGCTCAGCCTGTAATCCTGCACTTTGGGAGGCCAAGGTGAGTGAATTACCTGAGCCCGTGGGTTCGAGACCCCCCTGGACAACTTGGCAAGACCTCATCTCTATAATAAATCAAAAAAATTAGCTGGGGCCAGGCTCGGTGGCTCAGCCTGTAATCCTGCGCCTTTGGGAGGCTGAGGTGAGTGAATTGCCTGAGCCCGCGGGTTCGAGACCCGCCTGGGCAGAGACACCTCATCTCTACAATAAATCAAAAATCAGCTGGGCGTGGTAGCGCATGCCTGTAATTCCGGCTACTCAAAAGGCTGAGGCGGAAGGATGGTCGGAGCCCAGCAGGGCGAGGCTGCGGTGGCCGGGAGCGGCCACTGCACTCCAGTCTGGGCGACAGAGTGAGACTCCAACTCAAAAACAAAAACAAAAACAAAAAAACCCCAAACCAAACAAACAAAAAAAAAACCCCAGCTAAAATACATTAGTAGTGGCAGGGGGAAGAAAGCATTTTTAAAAGAGGAAATTATAAAGTTATTTAGCATACTTCCTTAAAAATTTTATTTGAAAACCATTAGTGGAGTTCCAAAATATTTTGAGAAATGGCAATATTAAGTGCAGCTACAAGTGAAGGCAGATTGAAAGACAGCACTCATCTAAGGGCATAATTTCTGTTTCTTAAATAAAGATCAGACTTGAATTTATTCTCAGTTTATATGCAGAAATGTTCTTTTGGGGTCATAAATTTAGTAATAAGAGTGAGGGCAGTTTGGTAGGAGAGAAATGAGAAGAATAGCAACAGACTTCAGAAGGAGTCTTGAATTGCAGGAATCTAAGACAAAACTTATGGAACAAGTTTCTAACATATATATATTGAAAAACATTTGGAGATGGCAGTGATACCAAAATATTTTGGAAGCATTAATAAGCATTAGTCAGTAGACTGTAAAGCACTGATATCTTGATAATCTGGAGAATATATGCTTTAAGTCTCTCTTGCTTTTAAAAGCTGTAATATGTAACTAGCTAACTGCTAGAATCAGAAAACTTATATAACAATCTTAAAAAAACAGAGAAACTAACCCAGTTGGAATAAACATGAGTAAGATTTTATATATCTTTTTTCTTGGTTAGAGAGGCCTTTGTTCTGAACAAAGTAGCTGGACTTTATTTCAAAAAAAAAAAAATGGACCTAGTATTGCAGTCCGTGTGACTTTGAGCCTGGTATTTGAAACAAACATCACTCCTACATCTCGGTGATAATCACTACTTGCCCTGTGGCTCTACAGTCTTCTCCTTTGAAAGCATTACAGAGTCACCTATCTCAGTTATTTGTGCACTGGGGATAATTTGCTTTCCCTGAATACAAATATAAAATTCAAACATATGTCAAGAACTTCTATATGTCAAAGCTTCTGCAAATGCAGGTAGCATCTGTAAAATACTGAGCTGTATTCAGAAAAATGTAGTTGTGTTAGAAGATGTAACACTCAAATATGCTCAAAATGTACACACAGCAATCTAGAAGGTAAAGATCCAAAAATATTAGCAATATTTTTTGAAGATAAAAACGTAAGCACTATTAAGTCCACTTGATTCTAAGACCTCATCATTGTGCTCAGAAATGCCTTCCAGTTTTTGTCTTAGAAAGGGAACAATAGTTTCAAAATAAAACATGTATAAAATTACCCAACGAGGGGGAATCTCAGTATATGGTAAAATTTGACCTCTGCGCTAAAATTTAATAATAGGCAGCCTGCAATTTGAAAAAAATATATATTACATTTTCTAAAATTTATATTTAGGGTCTAGAAAATTAGAAATATGTTATTCTAAGTTATAATCATGTACAAATTGCTATTCTAGAATACCCTCTTCAGTGACGTTATTGTAGTCAATAATGGCTTAAACACGTATACTTAAATAAAATGAGAAATAAGTACAATGAAATATTTGAATGATGGCCTGGCTCGGTGGCTCAGCCTGTAATCCCAGTGCTTTGGGAGACCGAGGTGAGTGGATTGCCTGAGCCCGCGGGTTCCAGACCCACCTGGGCAACTTGGCAAGACCTTATCTCTACAATAAATTTTTAAAAAATCAGCCGTGCGTGGTAGCGCGTGCCTGTAATTCCGGCTACTTGCAAGGCTGAGGTGGAAGGCTCGCAAGAGCCCAGCGGGTTGAGGCTGCGGTCGTCGAGAGCATGCCACTGCACTCCAGTCTGGGCGACAGAGTGAGACTCCAACCCAAAAAAAAAAAAAAAGAAGAAAAGAAAAGAAATATTTGAATGAAACATTTCTCTATTAAAAGTATGAAAATGAGAATGCAATAAGTTAGCACTAATGTAAGCTATAGATTTTATTAATAAAATGCATCAATATGGGTTCATTAGTTATAACATATCACAGAAATACAAGATGCTAATTGTAGGAGAACATGCTCAGAAAGAGAGCGTATATGGGAATTCTTTGTACTCTGTGCACAGTTTTTTTTGTAAAAAACTGCCATAAAAATAAAGTCTATTTTTTAAAAAGATTAGAAAAAGAAAGGAAGTAGATTTTAGTAGGGAAAATCAATGTGACTTCAAGGCCATTTTCAAGGAATTTAAATGATGATAGCACTGTTCTATATTATGTTGAATCTTATTTCTATTGCGCATGTGTGTGTGGGGGTGGTGGGTGGGTGATATAAATAATCATGTATCATCACTCATATTTAGCCCTGATTGGGCCATTTTAAGTCAGTCAAGAAGGCTCTATGTTTATACATGTATTTCTGCATCCACAAATTTGTGATTGTGGTCCTTGGTTGCCCTTTGTTTCTATTTTTACGTTTTGAACCAGTATAAACTTTAAAGGTTCTATATAAAAAAGACATTATTTTTCTATTTTATACTGACTTAAACCAATCTTGATACTTCTAGAGACATATTTCAGAGAGTTAACTTCATGAAGATGAGATGAAATGCTCTTCATATCAGAAAATAATTTTGATCTAGTTCACGTCCTAGTCCAGTAGATGGAAGAAGACAGATGATGGCACTTTGGGAATTAAGGAATCACCTTTCCTGGAATACATCAGAGAGCTTAATGTTTGTAGAAGTCATCTTTCTTATCTTAGACTTCACCTGCTGATAAGGCACACAGTGAATGCACTTCAGACATCTTGCTTTATCACTAACTTTTCATAGATATGAAAATTTAGGAGTGTTTCATCAGACCTGCAGTTTGGGTGACAACTGATCAAAAGGGCAGGTAACCAAAATTAGATATTGAGAAACTTCAAGAGAAGTTTTAGAACAAAGGTATAACCTTATGACCCCTCCCTTCTCCTCACCCTCCACACTCATTTGATCTCTACTCATGTGTGTAAAAAAAAAAACTACAATGATAGTGTTTCTGGAGAAAGAAGGAATTCACAATAAACAATCTAAAATATAAATAGATTTTAGCAATATATGTTTAAAAAAACTTCCACCACATTTTATTTACTCATTTTATTACTAGGTTCCAAATTGCATGCAAGAGACTTACATATTAAAAAATAAAGCAAAAGGAAAATTATCTAAATTATGAATCCTCAAGAACCTGATGTCTCTGAAACTATAACATCCAAATAATTTGTACTGTGGAGAATGAATGCTAAGGTAGAAGAACTTAAGATACAGTTCTTAATTTGTGAATGTGGAGAAAGTATGCTAAGATAGAAGAGTTTAACATAGTCAAGAGAATCCCTAGAGCTCTTTAGTCAGCTAGTCAACAGAAACTGTTGATAACCTATTTTCTATCAGGGCCTCTGGTAGACATGGAAGAAACTGTTGATCAAGAACACCATAGTCTCACCATTCTTAAAACTTATAATTTACTAAAGGGAATGGACTGGAACAAGTAATTACAAATGAAACAGGTATTATGAAGGAGAAATGTAGGGTACGGTATAGGTAAATAATAGAAGGATCCTCCTTACTCAGGGAAGTCTTCCAATAATGGTTACAGCAGACCATGCAGGATCAGTTAGCTTGTACTGGGAGGGTACAACGCAGAGCCCTGGTAATTTATAATTCCATGCAAAAATAATGAAATAATAACTCTACATAAGCAGCCTCTTGTTGAATTGTTTGCTCTCCTTTTTGGAATACTCACTATTCCCCAAGAAAAGCTAACATTAAAGATTCTAGATGTTATTGAAACATGTTTCCAAAGCTCCTGAGGTTTTCTTGATTTTTATTCTACCCACCTATATATATTAACACAAACATGAATGTAGTGGTGCTTACATTTTCAGAACTTAATTATTAGGTCCCAATTACACTGAGTGCTGAATAATGATAACTTTATACACTTTTTATTGTTTCTTTTAGAATCTCAGGAGAGCTGCTATTTCTCAGCTTATTTTCTGAAATTATTTTCACAATTATTCATGAAGAAAATTATGACCAATAGTAGCTAGAAATAGAACTTTTCAAAGGCAGGGTCCAAACCTTATTAGACTTGATATACACAGCACCTAGTAGCATGCTAGGTACATGACAGGCATTCAAAACACGTGCTGAATAAAAACATATAACAATCTACAGAATCATAAAACTTTCTTTTCCTTAATTACAAATTAATTATAAAAGAATTCACTTGACTCAATTTTCTTTTAACATGAAAAGCAAATACTTATCTGCTCAGAAAAAAAAATGCTGAAAATTCATTTGAGTTATTAGATGAAAAAAAGATGAGCAGATATGCTTGGCTTTTTTAAAAAAATAAATGAAAAGGTATATTTAAATGATGTTGAAATTGTATTCTACAGAAGTGTTGATTGTCTCAAAGGATTTCTCTATCAATTTAATTCTGAAGTCCTTTTAACAAGTTGTATTCCTGCCTACAATATCTTCTCTGGGAACTACAGGGGCTCTGATGTGTATGACCATTGACTGTAAAAGAAAATACAGAATCACAGCCTGAGTTTCAACAATGAAAACCAGCACCTAAGCCCGATGAGTAATGCCAGACAAATAATAAAATGTGATTTCCAGATCATGGTAAATTAAAATAAAACACAAAATAGCTGTACAGAAAAGGGACTGGAAAAGAGGCAAGCTCCTTTCAGTCTTTTGTATTCTCACATGAGGAAAACATCTAAAATGTTAACATTCTTAACCTTAAAGACTATTTTCAATGCAAAAAAACACTAGAATACAGTCATTTTGCCTAGAATATTTTCATCATGCAATCTTCTTAATGTGCTTTTTTTTTTTTAACATAAAATCAATCCTTTAAAATATTTAGTTTAACTTATGCCTTAAAAATTGGAATGCACAATGAAGTTTGGGACACTGACAGTAAAATGATTTATCAAAGAAATATATATTATGAAAAGTATTACGACAAGGCTCAGCAACAATATAAAAATCCTAAAAGTTATTATTATAGAAGTTATTTCTTACATAAACCTTTTTTTGGTGACTAATTTGTTGCTATGGTTATTTGTGTATACATTTTGATACACAGGAATGATGACTTTGCTGGAATCAAAAAACAGCCTAAAATGTATTTACCGTTAATTGTGTTTAATTTCATATTACAATGATTAATCAGAGTGAATGTCTTTATTTTCTGCTGTTTTAACTACAAGAAATGATCTCTTCTGTTTTTATCCTATTATAAGGATCGTTACAAAAATGGGAAACAATTAACACTGGGTTTAATGCCTGAGTGCTATAGAGCTGAAGTAATTGCACTCAAGGTCTGCTAACTTTTTAATCAGGCATTTGGTTGCAAGCTGCTCGCAATTGATTCTGAGAGAACTAACACTATCTAAAAAAGAAAGCAGGTGTGCCAGAAAAGCAGGCAAGTTGGCAAAACAAATGAAAGATTTAAAGGAAGAGAGAACAAAAAAAAGTAAAACCAAAGCAAAATGCTTGTCAGCAGGCCATTTACTTGGCGGGGCCTGTTACTGAACAGAGCCAGTGTGCGTACAAGCGTAGTGGGGAAGCCCCACTGACCTACTACTTTTAAAGTGGAGTACTAAGGCTTAGCAGTCAGGAGCCCTGTCTATCCTAATGCCAGGGAATTGAGTTAATTAACAGAGAAGGTTTGCAATTTCCATATTCAGTAGAGTTAAGACACCATCAGAGGTTTGTGGAATTACATTCTAATTAGAAAAATTTTCTTTTCTTTACAATCAGGTTACTCTTTGAAAACAAATTTGTTCTTTCTTAACAGAAAAAAAAAATTGTAGTTTTGCTCTGAAAGCTAATGATTTTTTTTCTTTCTTTAATAAGTGCCATTCTCCAACTAGGAAAATGACTCTTTATAGGGATGCTGCACACATCTAAAGGTACATACATTGCTTAAGAGCATGTGGGGGGGGGTTAAAAAAATCCCCTTTGCTATATTCTTTTGAACAGGAGGCTTCTAAGGGCTATTACTCCTGTGAAAGTGCTGTACGCTCACAGGAGAATATTCTGACAAGTGCAGGAATATTTATCAAATTCCAAGTTTTAAAATTTTAGAGGATGCTTAGGTGCACTGTGATCTCTCTTCATACAGAAGGAGGAAACCAAATGAGATTTGCTCTCTTCATACAGAAGGTGAATTTCAAGGTGGTCACTATTCAATTCCCAGAAGGAAACGAGAGTATTTGAACATTTAGAAAAAAGAGTAAAAAGCAAAACTAATTCTTGCAGCAAAGGGCATCTTCAGAGCAAGAGGAACAAGAAAATAACAGAAATGAGCTTCCTCACACAAAATCCCATGTACATTTTAATTATGCTTGTTTGCTCAGGCCACCAGGCAATCTATATGAGAATTCATTAGGTGGCTCAGGGTCCAGGACAGTGTATGGAGATCAATAAATCTGAAGCATTATAGCTAATTACACAAGTTTCTGCTCCAGTTCCAACAAGTCATGGAAATCTCGGCCTCCTCTCTGTGCATCACTTCAGCTGCCAGCGAGCTCTCCCTGAGCCTCTCCTACAGCAAATAGCTCGCCTGGAGTCACCACAGCATCTGTTATTTCTAGGTGAAGGGCTAATGCAAATAAAAGGGAGGCACCTGGCATCTGGCCACCTGCACACACAGTCGTTTAATCATATGGGACTCCCACATTGCTGTGATCCTGAGCGTTTCAGGAAGGATGCCAAGTAGAGAACAAAGAGACCACCAGGCACACAGTCCCTTGGCAGCCTGGATTACGTCACAGGATAGCTTTTGCCAGATTAACATCTATGCTCTCTATGACTCCAAATAAAATTCTCATACTCTGCAGCATTTTACAGCAAATGGAAAACCAGTATTGAAGCAATCCTTTGGCATTCAGTAGACCTAATGGTGTGTGTGTGTGTGTGTGCGTGTGTGCGTGTGTGTGTGTGTGTGTGTGCGTGCGTGTGTGTGTGTGTGTGTAGTAGAAAAAGGCATCACTCACCCCAGGCATGTTTGTGAATGTGAAATATCACCACTTACCTGTCTATTATGATGTTTATTATAAGGCTAATGCTTAATCTTTCAGAGACTCCATATTTAAAAAAAAAAACAGTAGGCTTTTCATATTTGGTGTTTCTACATGCTCAGATTCAACCAAAAACAGGCTGAAAATTCAGAAAAATAAAAATAATACTGCAATAAAAATTAAAATGTAATGTAACAATTATTTACATAGCATTTATATTGTATGAGGTATTATAAATAATCTAGAAATGATTTAAAGTATATAGGAGAATGTGCTTATGCTATTTGCAAATACTATGCCATTTTTAATCTGTGACTTGATCATTCAAGATTTTGTTATCTGCCAAGGTCTTGGAACCATACTCCTGGGGATACTGAGGAATGATTGTCTTAGTAAGCCTTGCTTTTGCTAGATTTTGATTGATTGGATTTGTGTTAAATGGTTTGAGCTTCTTCATATTATTTATTATTATTTGTTTTGGGAAAAAACTCACGGATAAGTAATTTAAATGATACCAATACCACCCAATATTTATAAATAAAACTTTTCTCACTTATAAATAGTGAATACAATAAGAAACACTATTATTTCGAGATGTATTTAATTTGCAAGTATTTCTCGTATCCTAATTTCTCAAAAGAAAATAAAAACACATTTATTTTGGCTTAAAGAAACTTTTAGTTTTTAAAGATTGTTTATTCATTTGTTCCAGACTATTGCTTAAACTATAGAACAAGCAATTCTTGAGGGTAATGTTTAGTCATAATAATTTATTAGTTAATTTACTTTTTATTTTTCAAGTACTTCCTCAATACTTACAAGAGTGTGTGCACATATAGTAATCAATTTTATATTTTCTCTATACCATTAACATGAGTTATCTTCAAATTTAAAATGCCCAAATCATTATGTCTCAAAAACATAATTTAAACACTCATTTGTTTACTTACAATATTTTCTTAAAAATGTATACATGCATTCCAGAATCAGGGTGTGCCACATAATCAATGTGCTAAGGAAACATGATGTTAGAATTTAATTGTCATAATTATTTTCTTAATGAGTACATAAAATAATGGTATTTTATACTTTACACTTTATGACTTGTCAGATCTGGTGAAAACTATGTTGATATACACGAAGAGGAAAAGACTGGAACTAACATTTTTTGAGCATTTATTATTTTCTGGTTACTACATTATGATTTTACACTTAAGGACATATTCATCAAATTCTGACTTAAGAATGTGTATCCTTTTTTGGCAAAGGAAGAAACAGGCTTAAAGATGTACAGTAACTGACCTACCCAGATCATGTTTTATAAGTGTAATTGTCAGTATCAAGTCCCTGGCTTGCTATTTGTATGCATCCTCTCCATTTGCAAAACACAAAACAACAAAACACAAAAACTACGAAACAAAACCTGAATTATTGCCATTCATGAGAAAAGTGACAAAATTAAATAAATAATAATAATAACAAATATTAAGTGGCCAATGAGATGATAAGTTGAAGTCTCTTCTACTAGTTTATAAGTGCCACGTACACATGTACACAGGATCATGTTTGTTTTGCTGTCAAATATATAGCAAGCCTTAGAACAGCTCAATAAGTATTGACTAAGTCATAGAATTTCAGTCTCAAAGGCTTATTTTGTACATGTACTAGTCATCCAAAAGGAGATGAAATGTCCTTAGCCTTATCAGACTCAACTATGAGTCTCAATATAGTTTACATCCTCAGGAAACCCACTGCTTCAAGTCATCATGACCACAGAAAAATATGCTAAAGTAGGCCTTTAAGATCTGAAAACAAATGTAATTCATGTGGTTTATTCCTTCATTTAGAATAGTATGTGTGTGTGTGTGTGTGTGTGTGTGTGTGTGTGTGTGTGTGTGTGTGTGTGTGTAGTATGTATGCAAAGAAGCAGAGAAAAGGAGGTTTGCTTGTTCTTTAGGTGTTTTAATTGTTTCTCCAGTTTTAGAGTACACACCCCACTGCATCTACCCTGAAAGACTTTGTAAACATGTTTTTTCTATTGTTGTTTCCACCTTCCCTGCCCTGATCTCTAATTTCTGTCTTCTGTTCTTACCTTAATCCCATCTGTTAAATCATTAAAAATATGGTGTGACCTTTGTAACAAAGGTGGACTAATTTGTGTGTGTATGTGTGCTTGTATGAGTTTATTTTTATCCAGGACTAATGTACAAGTGGCCAAAAATAGGTGAAGTACAACGAGTAACTATAGAATTGATGATGACACTATTTAAGGTGCCATCGCTTTGCATGGTGCTGAAACAAAACTATTAACTTCTGGTGGATTCTAAGATACACCACCTGAAAAGTGGCAAGTATTTAAATATATTCCAACATCTGAAACAAGATAAATGCGTAAAATCTTTCTCCCTTTGTCTCCAGCTTTTCTCTGTGAATTGAAAATGATAACACACCACCGAACAGTCAAGTGAATCATAACCTGCTGTGGCTTGAGATATGGAAGAAGAATATTGGAGGAAGAAAAACCTTCCAGCCTGGTAAGATTTCCTTGAAAAAGTGAAGCCATTTATTTTCTCTAAATACCTCAGCAACAGCGCTCATCCACCTGCAGAAGCAAAAGCTGTTCTGACTACTTGCAGTGCACAGAGTTGAGATCTTTATTTCTTCATCACTTTTTACCTTGAGTTTCCTTTCTTGTCATAATTAACCTTGTAATTAATCATGCCACTGTCTGGGTAATAAGACTGTATTTAGATAAGATGGCCTGGCCTGAGAGTATGAAAGACATGGCATGTTCAGAATTTATTTTTACCTGATGGCTGACTTAGACAGCAGATGTAGTGACCAGTCTACTCATATCTCATTTCAAATGATCAAGACACATACATGTAAAATCTGTTTGAAGCAAAAAATCAAAATTTGTTAGCTGATGTTTCTCTTTCATTTTTAAGCAGAGCAGCAGTTTTCAGGTTACATGATACAAATATTTTAGTGATTCTCGTGGAAATACATCTAGCAACTTATTCACAATATACTGCTAGTAGTTTGTCATGAACAACTAAATTGTAAAACATAATTCATAAAGAATATTAAAAAATAAAAATGAGGATATCAGTTAAAAAATTAATATTTAACAATTTGATAGTTTTAAACCAAATAGTATAAAATGAATCCCACACATGAATTTTTACTTTTTTTCTTCTTGAGGATTATGATTTGGTGACATGCTTGTTTATCAATCGCCATAATTGTGCCACCATATCCTATTTTCTGTAATAATTAAGAAGTTCAAGATGAAGTATTTTATTTCTTGCAGAAATTTAGCTGACATTTCCCCTTCCCTCACTGGAACTGTAAAATTGAGATAACTCTGAAATCTGACACTTCGATATGAGTTCCAGTGATAGGAGGATGAGTGTCCTTCACTTTGATCTTTACTAACTTTAAGTGACACTTCTCATTACCCCCACTGGCTCTCCCCTAAAGCTTCCTGCCTTTTCACACGCTGTGAATGAGAGCTCTGACTGGCAGCACCAATATTGTTTGCTGAGTAATAGTTTGTTTTGAATGTGCAGCTTCAGGATCATTTACTAATTAAAACTGCTTTACCACTGAGAGGTCCCCTGAGGTTTGCCCTTGTTTAGCTGGGTTAGACCATGAAGTCATGGTTGAACCAGCCCTTAGACCATAATTTGCTGCTAACTCAAATGAGAAAGTTGAAAATAAATGAGTAAAATTGGCTCATAATGTTATCCATACACGTGTACAATTATGTTTATCATAAATCAGATAAACACTTGCACAGATATACAACCTGACATGGGAACACAAAGCCTATATATGAGCAATTGAATTGTGTAACTAACTTCTAAATATGTTATTGATAAAGGGAAAAGGGGGGACTTTGAACAAATTGCATTTTCTGGTTGATTTATATTTATAATTATAAAGTTCTGAATTTATAATATCATAGTCCTTTGACCTTAATTAACACATACAACTCTACGATATAATTACTCAAGTCAACCAATAAAATAACTTAGGCTCCCTTTCCCACAAGATTAATATTGTGACATGCTCAGGTTCTCATTCTCACATTTGTTTACAACTGTGACATGATGAAAAATTATTGATTGTGATGTTGTGTGTGTGTGTTAGGGAATGAGGATAGAAAAGACTCAGTAATTGTGACTACTTCAGTGTGGCCGGAAATTTTGAGAGAAAATACCAAGTAAATAAAATATGAAAATCTAAAGAATTAGTAAAGTAAATGATTCAAAGGCAATATGGAAAATAAGACTTACACATCAAACAACCAAGAATCCTTCTCACTTCTATTCATGGTCTAAGACACTGCATACTTAGTAGCCAACACAGGAACTGGCATGTGACAGATGCTCAGCCAGTTTTGAAGAGTTACATGGGAAAGAATGGATTGGCAGATGAAGGGCCAATGGCAGAAGGAGAGAGTTGGTTTAGGGCTACGGTCTGTTCATCTGGAATACCACTTGAGAGCAAATAAGAGAATCAAGGTAGTAAGGTCTCAGTATTCCAGTTTTGAAACTACCTGATGAGGTTTCATGATTTTTGGGGCAGATTTCTAATTTCTGAGACCCAAGAGTTTGGTGTTCTGGATATTTCAAATAAATATCTACATTTATCCAAAACAAACAGAAAAGAAAATCCCTTTAACCATTAGTATTATTCTATAGCTTGAAGGCAGCAGGATCCATCCAAATGTCAGGGGAAAAAAATGGTTAGAACCTAACAGTATAAGAGAAAAATGCTGCTGAATTAGCACTGTCTGAGGTGGCTTGGGGAATAGACATATATTATCATCATTTTTGGGAGTCAGTGACAAAAAGAGATGGGAGCCATAAACATGAAAGTTTTCATCACTTTGCACACAACTTGGCTAACACAGTACAGTGACCTATATTCTAAAACAATGCTAATGTCTGTATGTATTTATCTGCCTTGACACTAATGCCCTGCAAATTAATAATTGTCTATCCTGACACATGAATTAGATACATAGAGAGATTCCAGATATGAAAAATTAGTTAATCCTTGCTTTAAAAAATCCTAATATCCTAAGTCTCTTTCAAATATAAGGTTCGCTCTAGTTTACTCTGTAATTCATAATTTCCTATTGTGAATTAGAGATGTATACATGCCTTGAAGATTTCATAGAATTCTTTTTAGATAGAGCCTGATCTAAAATGAGGCATATGCTAAATCTTCTTACACAAGGCCAAACTCTCGTCTTACTCTGCACCCCACAGTGCTCATTCAAGTGAAGAGTCATCTTTGAAGGCAATCGGAGCTTCTTGCTTGGCTAAGCACCATGGAGCTTGGAGCAAGATAAAAAAAGAACCACAGACTTTCAACTGTAATTCTGCTTGCAGGACACACTGAAACCATCCAGCCAGACCACTGTGTGATGAGTTCACTAGCCCTTTAGCCACATACAAATTATGACATATACTGGTTGGCCAACAGTAGTTTCCAACAAATAACAGTGTTTCCAATCACGTTCAAGATTTATTTTGTTGACATTCTCTTCTGAATAATTTGCTTTCATACGTACATAACTGTGCCATTTACAGTCTGTATAATTTTATCTGCTTTGGGATATGTACAAATAAGGCATTCATTTTATTGATTTTCCTTAAAATAACTTATAGCAATGTCATCAGTTAAGAGAGCGTTAGTAGAAGTTTGCTATGACTTCCAGGAAAGCTGGATATTGAACATGGACACTCTTCTTCCATAATCAGCAATTTTCAGATTGCTTCCCAAATAGTTATTTGTCTTATTCAAAATATAGAACATACCTCACCTAATGTCGCTGAATTTGAATCAGAATTAACCAGTTGATCATGCGATTCTGATACATCACAGTGTTTATGAGTCACTGTACTAGATGACATCATGACTCCTAGAAACTTCTGTAATATTCAGGAAATAATTTATGGCTAAATCTCATTTTCTGAAAAGGAGAAATGGGACTTATTTCCCTTTTAAACTATGATATATTTCAGTATGGACAAGAATACCCTTAGTGATCCAGGCACAGTGTAAATATTGTAGCCTTACCAGTGTCTACTCTGTATTCTCTCATTCTTACTCTTCATTCTTCTATTCTCTCCCTTACTACTTAAGTTGAGGCACTTATACCTTCTTACCTGGAACATTTCTAAAGCTTTGTCCTATTTCTGCTACCCTACTCCCAGTCTCTCCCCACTGCAATATAAAATCCATCTATAAGACATAGATAGATGATTGCAGATGTTTACATACTCAAGCTTTGAAACCTCAGTGGAAAAACCCTCAGTGGAAAACCCAGCCAAACAGTCAACTTTGAAGCCTCAGTGGGAAAACCCTCAGTGGAAAATTCAGCCTAATAGTCAACTTTGCTCTCCTGTCAATTTTCTGAACCAATTATATCCTCTTGCCAAATAGCTAACTACTTTCCTGATGACCAGTTCTGTGTGTTTTTCCTTATTGTTTTCTCATCCTGTTAGGTACACATATTTCCCTGCTTCCTGCCTAAATCTTTGTAGTTCATTAAGGCCCGTATCAAATCCTACTTATACAAAGACTTCCTTGTTATCTCCAATTTACATCATTTCTGCCACTTAAGGACTCTCTTTGTTCTGTTTTTGTGGTGGTTGTTATTTATTAATATACCTCTGAGGCTCCTGCTATAGTCTGACTACAAGTTGTGTGGTTATCTTGTGTCCTGTGCTAGCCTCTGTACATACTTCCCATTATATAAGCTCAATATAATTTTAAATTGAATTTTTGAGATATATTCATTTAAGCTAACATTTGCATCATTCATGGAATAGTAAGTGCACATTGGCAGGGTTGATTTACTTGTGGCTCTGAGAGATATTGGATTAGTAGGAATGTCTTCCCCACCGAGGATGAATAATGAAATGCTTTTCCAAAACCATCCACTAAAGAGGGACATTCACAGGACCCAGAGAGCATAAAATAATCAAGCCAAAGGTCTCTCCCTCAGGCACGTTTTTAAGACCTTGGGTCTTGACCTCAAACTTCAAAGGATGAAACGAAGGTGGTTATGGCTGGATGCGAGGCCTGAAGCATGCGTACAATTAAATTCAAAGCTGGGAACTGTGCATTCCTCCATGTGTGAGTTCAGGAGCTGTGACCAGAAGCCAGGCTTAGTCAAAACTAGGGACTGGTAGTCATGACAACAAGGACACATCCAGAAGTCAGAGCTGGAAAACGGAGCCGGTCAAATGTGGAATAGGCTGTTGGTTAGTGTAGAGAGATTCCGGCCAGAGACAGACTCAGTGGAAGCCAGGGCACACCGCATGGTGTACAGGGAGCAAGGAAAGTTCTGGTGCCCAGTCCAGATGGAATTCTGCTGGATGTCTGCTCGAGCTTCCAGCTGGCTCAAGGTCCCATTCACTCCTCATGCTGCAGATTTCTCTTACTGGCTTCTGATGTTCTGTTTCTTTTTCTTTCTTTCTTCTTCTTTTTTTTTTTTTTAATCTTTTGGATGCTCTTGAAGCATCCTCATAAAGCTATTTTGCCAGAAGCTCTGTAAGATGACCCCATTTGTAGAAATGCCAGAAGTAAGCTAAACGATAGTTTTCTATTTTTCTTTTTAAACTACCAAGAAGGAGACAATATATCTTTCTATACTTTAGTGAAATGGCCTAAGAATTTTGACTACACTATCCTAGTTCATTCCAAAATGAGCTTTCAGAATAATTGTCCTACAAAGTGTCAGATTATCCACAGGAAAACACTTTTAAAGTTATTAATAATGATAATCAGAGTTTCAGATTCAAAGTAGACTTTATTGTGAGAGTCAAGAATTTTCACATTCTATTCATTTCTTGCTAGTAACGGCTGGCATTTATTAATATTTGCTCTGACTTGGTATATTCGAGGTATTAAGCAAATTTTTGACTATGTAGCAGATTTTCAGTGTTATTTGTCATATCAACTCTATTAGTCAGGTAATTTTTATTTCCATTCTCCTCTTTTATAGTTAAGAAAACGGAAACTCAGGTACTTGTGAACCAAGTAGAGTCAAGACATAAGGAAGGAAGGTGTAAGGCTACCCTTAGATTCGAAATATAAAAATAATGAATCTATTTATGGGAATCAAGCCTTAGAACTAGTAGGGCCATTGATAGCAAATTTAATCTAGAATTGTAAGCAGAGTAACTTGATAAAATAAATAAAGAGAAAAAAATCAGGGAAAATGGATCTAAGAGTGGATGCAAAATGCCTTTGTCTAAGCGGGTACCTGGCTTGAGGACTGTAGCAGAAAGGGCTGGCAGAAAGGAGAGACGGAAAGAAAGGGAGAAAGTTAGTTGAGCATGTGGCATCATGTGAAAACTCTCTGCAATCTGCAAAGCACTCACAAATGTGGTGGTTTATTATTTATGTGTCTTGTTATTCCTAAACATTTGGATATTTTATTAGATATCAAAAGTAGTGAAATATAAATATACTGGAATACAATTTTACAAAAGGGACGTTTACACTGGTCTTAAGTTTTGTTTGTTTCTTGTTTTGAGAAGTACCTTTTGAGAATCTATTAAAATCTCACCAGCAAAATGCAAATGAGCACATACAGACTGAGGTTTACTGAAATCCTGAGGTACTGCATTGAGGCCCATGGACCTGGTGGAGTTGATGACCATAGGTTAAAAACACCAAATTTAGAGAGTTTTTAAAATTGTTTAATAGCCTTTATACCCCCCTTTGAATTATGAATGTTCTATATCTGTCTCTACCTACACATGGGCATGTTTGAGCTGGTTCTTTTTTCATGGAGGACCGCCATCATATCCCCTAACTACTTAATGTATTCCTGACAAATAAAATGCACATCTAGCAGTATGTGTTGTATTATATATTATTCTATTTCACCAATTTAATTTGAAAGCAAGCTATATTTAGCTTCAGGACTAAATGAATCTTAAGTATTTGTCTATGTGGCATTAGCTAACTATTGGGGAAAAATTGCAAATGTGATCATGAAGCATAGTTTTAAATAACTGTAGTCTAAGCTTGTTCTAAAGATTTATAACCAACAGCAAATACAAAAAAAAATTATGTATTTCTTTGTATATCTAATTTTACAGTAGAATAAGCACAATGAATAAAATCCACTGAATGATTTGAAAAGATATGAGTTTCAGGAGCTTGGGAATTAAATTACTAATTTGTTTCTCTGTCTCTATAGATTCTATACTTTTAATTCATAGCGGCCCACACTGAGTAAAGCAGATTAGTGTGATTATTTTTCTCCACCTTTTCTTTTACAACAGTTTGAAAAGGTGAGTATATAACCAAAATGCTGGGAACCCTTCTGATTAAAGGCACAACTTTTTGGTGGCATATATAGTTTTCGTCAACAAAATTGACATGAAGTAATTTTTTTTCCCTGAAAGTTTCTGTGGCCTTCCTTTCTCATTCCTCTCTCTTACCCTCTAGGAAGGAGCTCAAATGCAACAAGATTTCCTTTTGTTCATTAGTCTTAAATACATGATGGTGCCTTCCAACTCCTCTTCACTGAAGGACCCTAAGATCTGAAATATTGGTATTTCTTTCACTCCTGTCATTCAAACGTCATTCATAAATAAATTCACTCATTTTTCATTTATTCACATAAAAACTAAGTAATCCAAATAGTCCATTTGCTTGATTTAAGCAATTCATAACGAAATACAAATTTCTTGGTGAATTATAGATGGTAATATAGAGAGAGTGGTGTTGGAGAGAACCCTCTAAGAATCTGACTAACAAATCAAAATTTGGGGTGCAACTTATTATTGAAAATAATTTATTTTCTGAAGAATCTCTCTCACACACTTTGCTAAGATATATGTTGAGGGTTTAAATGCATACGCTTACTGTTTTTTTTTTTAAAAATTATTTATTTATTATAGAGATGTGGGGTACAATTCAGGGTTAGGTATCTAAACATTAATCATGCAGGTACTCTTGTTGATGAGGTATGCCCCTCCCTCCCCTAGCAGTTTCTCTCAACTGCCAATCCCACTCCCCCTCCCCTGTTTTCCACTACTGCCAATCACTTTCCTATAGCATTATAATGTCAAGGTCCATTTATGATTGAGAACATAAGGAACTCAGTCCTTTGTTTCTATGATAAATCATTGAGTATGATTGACTCTAAATCCATCCAAGTTGCAGCAAAGTCCATATATTTGTCCTTCTTTAGGGCTGCATAATATTCCATTATGTATATATACCACATTTTTTTTTAATCCAGTCCAGCTTCGATGGGCAACATGGCTGGTTCCAAGTTTTTTCAGCTTATTGTTAATGAAGAGATAGTTTGTACTCTTAGTCCTGATTTTTAAAAATCTAGAGTAAATACTCTAGGTTTTTACCTTTCATAGTAGTATAGGTTTTACCTTTCATAGTAGTATTATAGACTCACATTTGTTTTTAATAATTTCTACATCTCTGCTTTATGATAACTGATTTGATAGACACAGATGTTTCATCTGCTTTAGTAAAATAGCTATATATTTAATCACATGTTGCATTTGGTTGTGAATTTGAGTTAACATTGTTGAATCTATTTCAGTTGTTTCACGGTATATGGTAAGCAAAGCAAATGTCTATATGTTCTCTTGCACATCTGAGGCTATATCATAAACTTTGTTTCCAGTGTTTCACCTATAAAGATGAAATTTTGTCAGTGATTGGTCTGAAACACAAAGAATAAAAGTTTAAAGATAGCACTGCCTATCTCTCCATTTCTTTTGCTCTGTATCTATTTTGTTCTTTAAAAAAAAAATCCCACAGTAAGTTTTCAACTTCCACAAACAAGTATGGAAACTCAGGTTGTTTCACTCTGAAAATGAACCAGTTTCGCAGCCATTGTGTTTTATGTCTGAATTGTCTAACTTAAATTGCATGTCCTTGGGGCAGAGAGCAGCTTTCTATCTTTTGTTACAGAGCCAAGTATCCTGTCACTGTTCTACAAAACAATAAATAATGAAGCGAATTGAAGATGTGTGAATTGTGCCAGGTTGACAGAAATGGAGTCGATGTTCTCAGAGTATATCCTAACAGGCGACCTGAGCCTCTTTCCAGCATCTCAGAAAACCAAGTAGCAATGGAGGATAAGAAAGTGGGCAAGGACAAAGAAAGATATTTATTTGAGACTAACTAGTAATTTCTTGAGCTGACACACCAGCACTAAATGCACAAAGATAATGATAGGTCTTTTAACTGGCAGGTATATTTTACAAGTATCACTCTCTTTTATTCAACATTAAAAAAACTCTCCTGCAATTTTTATCTTATATACACCATGTGGTAACAAGAAAATGAAACATAGGTGGTCATATTTGTTCAAAAGTTTGTACTTGGCTTTTCTTGTAGACAGGGCAAGAAGATTTTGTGAGCTGCATTCTCCACCAAAAAGTACCTCCTAGGAGTGGACTTCCTTAACGACCATATGCAAACTAGCTCTGGTCCTAAAACTCCACAAAGTCGCCCTATCTATTCTGTGTTATTTTCCTTATATTTTTCACTCCATCTGAAATTATGCATTTGGTTCTTAAAAATAATTATCTGTCATCCTGTTAGAATATAAATTCTGTGAGGAAATTTTACCAGCATCTCATGGGACGCTGCAACATAGTAGGTATCAATAAATATTTGTTGAAATAAGATCAGTATTGGAGCTTTGGAATAAACTAAGAGGTCTAAGTAATCCGTTCCTTTGATATCCCTAACAGAATGTTTTTTTTGTTTGTTTTTGAGTTGGAGTCTCACTCTGTTGCCCAGGCTGGAGTACAGTGGCACGCTCCCGGCCACTGCAGCCTTGACCTGCTGGGCTCCGGTGATCCTTCCACCTCAGTCTTTCAAATAACTGGAACTACGGGTGTGTGCCACCATGCTTGACTAATTTTTTGATTTATTGTGTAGATGAGGTCTCACCAAGTTGCCCAGACTGGTTTCGAGCCCTTGAACTCAGGCAATTATCTTGCCTCCACCTCCTAAAGTGCTGGGACTACAAGTGTGAGTCGTGTCTGACTAGAATGTTAGTGATATCACTAATATCAGTGAGATATCCCTAGTAGAAAATATGACACATAGTATTCAGTAAAAACATGTTAAAAGAAAAAAAAAGAATTGAGAATTGAGATAAAAACCATATGGACATCATCATCTTAATTATGAATTGGGATCCAAAAATTTAGAGAAGCACATTTTAGAATATAGAACATTATCCAGCTTGGTGGCATGAGGGCACATACACACACACACACACACACACACACACACACACACGCACACACACACACACACACACACACACTTACAACATATGATCAGTACTCAGTTAAATGAGAAGCGAAAAGGAAGTGTAAAGATGGAAATTGTAGGACACTAACTAAAACAGAAAAGCATATTCTACTTAATTTCACCTTGCTCTCACATATTCACTTGTATCAACCATGATTTCTTTTTTTTTTTTGTTTTAAATTTATTCAGAAATTGTATATACATACATGCATCTGACACCTATGTCTAAAACCTACAAGGAAGCGATTACAGCTATTTTTATATGAGAATAATTGGTATTTACAAGTAGTTTTCCTCAAAGAGTTAAATTTCAATAGTTTTCCCAGTTTTTTTGGACTGGGAGGATTCTCAGTTCCAAGGACATAGAGGTATATGTTTGAGAAATAAATATGAAAGCAATGACATGTTCATAGATACTTTTTCTCAAAATTATACTATAAAAGATTGTATGAATTTTTTTCCCATTTTCTTTTGAACTTTATTGTGTGAAGATGAGCTTAGAGCTTCTGAAACTGTATTTAAATATGAAAGGGAAGGCCAAGTGCATTGCTGAGAAGCCGACACAGAGCCCTGACATCATGAAGCTGCTATATGAATCCACCCTGGAATCACTCACTTGATATGGGATATGACTAATGTATTTTTTTTCCCTCTTTTAATTTTTATTTTAAAATTGTGGAGTACAATTCAGGGTTAGACATACAAATATTCGTTGTGCAGATACCCTTGTCAATGAGGCGTGCCCCCCGCCAGGCAGATATCGACTACTGTCAATCCCACCCCCTCCACAGTTTCCTGCTACTTCGACCACGATTTCTACAAAAGATTCACCATATAGTGAATTTATATGACATCATTTGTTATGGGTTGAATGTATCCTTCCAAAAGTGTTTTAATTCTAACCCCCAGTACCTGTGCAATGTGATCTCAGTTGGAAACAAGGAGTCAGCAGCTGAGGCTGAGGTGAGTGGATTGCCTGAGCCTGCGGGTTCGAGACCCGCCTGGGCAGCGAGACCTCATCTCTACAATAAATCAAAAAATCAGCCAGGCGTGGTAGCGCATGCCTGTAATTCCGGCTACTTGGAAGACTGAGGTGGAAAGATCGCCGGAGCCCAGCAGGTCGAGGTTGCGGTGGCCGGGAGCGGCCACTGCACTCCAGTTTGGGCGACAGAGTGAGACTCCAATTCAAAAAAAAAAAAGATGAGGTTACTAGCATGGGCCCTTACCTAATATGATTGTGTTTTTATATTTAAAAAAAAAAAAAAAAGGAAAGTTGGGACAGAGACAGACACACATCACATGCACAGAAGGAAAATGATATGAATCCACAGAGAGTATATCTTCTACAAGCCAGGAATGTCTGAGATTACCAGGAGAAGGGCATGGGACAGATTCTCCCTCAGAACTTTTCAGAAAGAACCAACTCTGCAGACATATTGATTTCTCACTTCCAGCCTCCAGAACTATGAATCAATATATTTCTATTGTTCAAGAGGCCCAGATTTGGTACTTTGCTATAGAATCGCTAACAAACTAACATACCATTTATTCTCAACTCCAATGATAGAAGTCACTGCATAAGCCCATTATCTAGATATTGATCAGTTAAGTCACTTACTATAATTCTTAGCATCCATTTAATTAATTTACATTATTTAATATAATCTTATTTAATTATTTATTCAGTTAAATAATTACACAGTTGTAATTAATTTGTCTTTTTCTGGTCATTTTCTTACAATAAAATTGCTTTATGTTATCATTCTATTATCATCAACGCATTTAGGAAATTACAATAAGACCTAAAACTTAAAGATATCATTTTAAATTTTATCCACAGTCTATAAAATTAAATATTAATACATTTATTCACATAAAGGGAGAGTTAATTTTTAATTTTTGGATCCTCTTCAAATAGCAGATAACAGATTTCCCACCATCAAACCAGATATTTAATAAAAGGAATACAGCTAATATGATATTTTCAAAATTAATGGAGTTAATTTTATGAGACTGATTTAAAAATCTTTACTTATATCCATAATAAATGAATATTCCAAAATATACCTTGTGTGATAAAATTAGCAAAGAAATTATCACTGTTGTTTTGCTTTAACCTTAAAAATACATTCTGTTT
This sequence comes from Carlito syrichta, assembly GCF_000164805.1. Lineage (NCBI taxonomy): Eukaryota > Metazoa > Chordata > Mammalia > Primates > Tarsiidae > Carlito > Carlito syrichta. Next base: position 968,316 of record NW_007253885.1, read on the forward strand.
TGATTCTGTATAGTGTAAAATAAAAAGAACTGTTTTGCCAGCAATTTATATTGACAGCATTTACGCATGTGGAAATAATTTGCACTTTATGTCACAGTGAGTAAAAAAATGATTGACTGTGAATGAAAAATCAAAAGGAGGGTTGAATACTAATATCAATGGTCCCTGTGAGGAAACTATTATGTTAACTTGCACTATACTCTAGAATTATATAACCTAAAAAAACCCTTCCATTTGTAGTTTTATTTCTACATATTTTAAGTTCGAATGTAGGACATTTTCATTAAATGTGAGGACCATCAAAGGAATATAATTAACCCTAATGACTGGAACAAAGAGATAAATATTTTTATTATCTATTTCACCACAATTGTTGATATTTGAGTTTGCCAATTATCTGTTAGAACAAATGCTTGCCTTTAATGTAATTAGCTTAATTTAATTAGTATTCATTTGCTTTCTCTAATATACTCTAAACATTGCAGAAAAAACTCAATACACAGAATTCCCATTATGTAGATATGAAAATCCAAATTGAGTATAAATGTAAAAGTGCAGTCAATTTATGCTTCCAATGGAGTAAGGGGAACTACCATTAAATTATTCTTTTCTAAAAACATCTCTTATTATATTTAATTTTATGTCAGCTCTGATAATCTTTTAATTTAACTCTTGTCATGATTTGTGTTTTTATTTTGTTTTTACTATTCCAATCATATTTTTGTGGCGTTTGTTTAGTGTTACTTAAAAACTAGATATTTTGTGAGAACAAGAAATTTAAACTTTTGATGCCTCTGATTCTTTATCGGTAAAATTAGAGTGAATATTTCAAGGTAAAAGCTTTCACTAGCATTCAGCAGATTTTTTATGAGCTTAAGTTTCCAAGATAAAGAATATTATTCAATAAACACCAATGACAAGGAGTATGCATTCTTTAAGAAGACTGTTGTCTGTGTTTGCCCATGGTTTGATTTTTATTCAAAAGCTCTATTTTGGAATTGTAAATATCGTTGTCATACAATTTAGAGTATTATTATTAACTAAGCAAAAGAAATGCAAATATGTCAGTCTCTCAAAGTTGCAAATTTAAGACTTTGCATAAAATTGTGTTAGTAATTGTTTTGTGAATTATTGCATGTTTCTGGTAACAAAGCTGCTATATTTCCTGCATAGTACAGTAGTCAGACATATTCACTTTCTATTTTTTAAGAGATGAGGTATTGCTATGTTTTCCAGGATTGTCTTTAACTCTTGGGCTCAAGCAATCCTCGTGCCTCCCAAGTAACTGGGACTACAGGTGCATTCCACTGTGCCAGTTTCATATTTATTTTAGATCAGGGTCTACATTCAGAATCTAGGGTAGAACCATTCATGAATTTAGAGGAACTAACAGATGAAAGAAACCAGTGACTTAAACATGTTGAGCCTTAGGTGCCTTTTCCTTAAAGTGACCATAGTGATGTCTACTTTGTAAAATGAGTAAGTAGTGTTAAAGAATCTGGTATAGAACCTCTAACAAGCACTTCAAAATATTACTTTTTTTCTTGACTTGCCCTTTGTCTTTCTTGAGACTGGTAAGAATTGGTGGCAGCAAGTCTGACTTTGACTGTACACAGTTTGTTCTTATTCTATACTGTTTGGCATGCATGTTTTGGAGTGCAGATTGTGTATATCTTAACTGTTAGAGTCATAAAACTCAAGATCTTCAGGTGTATAGAAGTATCTTTTTTGGGGGTGAAATATTCACTGTGATCAGCAATCACAAAAAATTGTTTTTCTTTATGTTATAAAATTTTTAACATCTATCTACATGTCAATATTGATTTATTTTCCAACTACCCGAAGTAAGTAGGTGGATCAAAAGTTCTTTTAGATCAAACTCAAGAAGACATAGATACTGATACAGGAATGTCGTGAAGGTCAATGGATTGACCATGGTTAGAAAATCTTTAAAGGGTATACAGCCATCAGAGTATTTGTCATCTTAACTTCTTTAAAAAGCAATTTACAAAACCATAAACACAATGCCCAGACAGCAATTTTAGGATAATAGAATTTTTATAAATGCTAGATAATCAATGTGAACTTTCATTTTAAGTACTCTGAAATGAGAAGAAATGCAAGTCTAGGTTAACTTATAAAAAGCCACTTGTCAACAATGTTTTTATTATTTTTAATGTCATATAAATATGAACCCTACTCTTTCAAAATCTAGGATAGTAAATAAAATGATTTCAAATGAATATAAACATGTTTAAAAGTTTTTTTAGACCAGGATCGGTGGCTCAGCCTGTAATCCCGCGCTTTGAGAGGCCGAGGTGAGTGAATTGCCTGAGCCCGTGGGTTCGAGACCCATCTGGGCAACTTGGCGAGACCTCATCTCTACAATAAATTAAAAAATTAGCCGGGTGTGGTAGCGCACCTCTAGTTCCAGTTACTTGGAAGGCTGAGGCGGAAGGATCGCCAGAGCCCAGCGGGTCGAGGCTGCAGTGGTTGGAAGCGGCCACTGCACTCCAGTCTGGGCGACAGAGTGAGACTCCGACTCAAAAAAAAAAAAAAAAAAAGGTTTTTAAATAAATGAGCAACACATACAATATTGAAAAAATATTTAAAAATATGTATTGCTTAATATTCTGCTTCAGTTATAGTTTTTTTAAAAAATACTTGTTTTGTATCAAATGCATATTATATAAAAGATTTCACTTTTATATAAAAATTAACAAGAGTTATTACCCTTTTTAGCCATAATTCAATAATCATGAAGAGGATCCTCTAAAGAGATGTTTGTAATATGATTGCAAGCTATTTTTAAATTTTTGAAAAGTTATGATGAATTATTTCATGAGGTTGTTTTATACAGTCCACATTTTCCTTCCCACCTATTCCTGGTTCAAACATTGACCTTAACTTACTCTCTTAGTTCTCTCTATTCTTTTTTTTTTAAATTACAGTTTTATTTTTAAAATCCATTAAAAATTGTAATCAATGTTGTAGTCAATAGTTGTCATGATTAACTGTGCTTTGACATGAGTATATAAATTAGTACAATAGATAAAATGAATTTTAGAAACACATAGAAGTATAAAATTTAGATTTTATTTCCATTTTTCTAAGATTGAAAAGCCTTTCAAAATTTACTAGTTTAAAATGAATGAATCTCATAAAGTTTGGAACACAAAATTGTTGGTGTATTTCAAAAGAGAGTCACTGAGGTCCATAATATACCTTATTTTATGAAACAACCATTTTACAGATTTAGAAGGCAAGTTTCATAGTGACTGAGTAACTTAGTAATGGTTAATGCGCAATAATTACTGTGGGTCAGGTACTGTTGTAAGCATGTCATATATACTTAATAAGTCATTTTTGTGCAAAGTAAAATACCAAATAGCTAGGAAAATTATAAACTTGCTAACAACAAAAACAACAAAAAACTTCTGTTGAGATTGGGGTGAACAATTGTAGAAAAATATAAAAATATTCAAAAAATCTATAAGAATTCTGTACTTAGACTCCTAAAAAAAAGGAATTCACAGTTAATAGATTTTTGGTTGTTTTTTGCAAGAAAGAAGGGGCCAAGCATCAGTGAAAACTCAGTAAGACTTTAGCTTGGCATCAAAAGTTGGGTGGTTGGATATTATCCATTCTAAGTGAAAATAAAAATTCTAAGGAGTATATTTATCATATTCAACTTATTCACCCTCCGTGATCACTTTGGATGAGTGATTACAAAGAGAAAAATGCATGTCTGTTCAGACAAAGCTTAAACTAATTGTGCTCTTTCAATAATTTCTCAATTTTTAAAATGCATTTATTGTCAAATTCTTGACCATATTGTACATACAATTCATATTATGAAAAACAAGTTCATCTTAAAAAATGTTTAGGTACAGTCTTTTAATAATTTCTTATGAATTATTGAAATTTATAAGATAATTATAAGTTAATGATCATTGTAAAACCATACAATTCCTACATTAGTATAACATCACCTCAGATAAGTGAAAAGGTTGAACTGAATATTATTTCACACACAGTAGCACATGGATTTATAGGCATGTATATACACAAGAACTGGATCCAATAATGAGCTTTTTGAAGATTTTAGGCTAAATATTACACTATCCTTTCAACTTAACATAACCTTCTTGTGTATGTTTAATTTCTTTGTTCCAAATTTTTATTGCATTGCTCTGAAAGATGAAGTGAAGGTTTAGATTAGAATTAATGTATCTGAAACTTCATTTTTATATGAATATAGCAATGTTAACATTACAGTAATTTAATTTGAAAAGCAAATCCCCAATAGATTATTTAAATAAGTTATCTAAGAATGTAGAGACATAATTGCTTTTAGTAATATAATATGCATAGATTTCTTTTCAATGTTGAAAAGAACAATTTCTATAATTTTTATATGCAAATGACTTTGAAAGTTAGCTCACCTGATATATGGCAATGTCTTGAACACATCTAATTAGATGAGCTTTTGAAAATTCTCTTTAAATAAAGGCAGATGATTCATGGGATAAATCGTCAAATTAAATAGCTTTTCTAACATCTTCTTTAATACTACTAAAAAATTCTAATAACCTAGCTATGGTTTTCATTTTTTTTCTTTATTGTTATTTCTTCTGGTAGGAATAAGCATATGGGTTTAAGAGTTTACATTTTTTATTTCAACTCCTATATTTCTTTGGTAAATATTTATGGAGGCTTGACTATGTCTAAAGCAATTTGAAAATTGTCATACACATGCTGTTACATAGGAGTATTTCAGTATTATATTGCATCATCTTGGAGTTCTGTGAAATTAATATAGGTCAGAAAGCAAAAGGAACAATACACAAATGTTTTGATTCTGACTCAGTGTTGACTCACTTCGTAATTAATGACCATTCTATTTATAGGTAATTTAGAAAGTTTATTTTCATTGAGGAGAGACAGAGATTAATGGAATCTTGCCAGTCTGAAATGAAATCAATCAATCAATTCATTTTGCAAACTATGATACTTAATGCTTAGTCTCTAGCTGATCTGAATAGTTTTATGTTGGTTAATAAATTTAATTTTTTAGTATTGTAAATGTAAGGACAACTCTTGTATTCATTTACTCTGTAACGTTCCTTTTTCTGGGAGTTTGCTATTTCACAAAGCGATTTTGGACAGGCTAACAATTTTTCTCAGGCCTTACTTTCATCCATGAGTTACTGCTGTAAAACAGAATTGCACTGTCAATTATAATTTCCTGTTTTGATTAATGGCATTTCAAAAGTTCTGTAGCTTTCTAAATAAACCCAGGAGCCACTACCAATGAGCAATAGTACAAAATATATAGTTACAAAATAAACTTTCCCAAATACAAACTCAAAACAGCCAAGTCACCCAATTCAGGAAAATATGATTAAATATAAATGTAATGTTTTGTAAATACTCTTGCAGTTAATATTATTCAACAAAAAATCATAATAGTAGCAAAATTACATACTAAAACAATTATTATACCTATGTGCATAATAACTATGCATTAATACCAAAAAAAGATAATAAAAGATGTTCTTCTTCTTTTAGGCTTCCAATAAAGTGCATTTTTATATTCATATGCAAACTGTTACATCTTAGACTTAGAAAGCCCTAGTTATTAAATTCTCACATTTTGTCACTTGCTTTTATAGAAAATATTTTGAGGCAAGCCTTTGTTTTTCATTCACTCCATTTGTGAAAACATAAAAAGCATTGATAGGGCAATGACATTTCAAGAATTGTCTGTCACTTTCAATGAGATGGCTTAATTCTTTTAAAGCTTTATTTTAACAAAAAGGCAGGTGTTCAAAAGATATTTGTAATACAGCTTACAGAGGGGCTTACATTCCCCATTACCCCAGGTAGCCTGGGCTCCCATGACTCCATAGGGCTGTTGCAAGTGCCCTGAGAGAATATGGGTCCTGGAAACCAGCTTCATTGTATTCAAACATAACTGCCCTTATCCAAATTGTGTCTGTTATTCTATTATCATGGACTGCGGCATTCACCGCATAAATGTAAGGCAGATGTCACAAGTACCTTAATCCAAACAGTCCCACATGCCCTGTAAAAAAACCTGTCACAATAACTTTACCCCCACAATACACTATTTGTATATTTGATTAAATAAAGCATTGCATTATTTCTTTCCTTTTCTTCAATTCCCAGGCAGCATATTGCCAAGCAAGGATACCAGTTTTCAGTTTTCATTTTAAACAAGAGCATAATATGCTCTTCAAAGTATTCATTTGTTCTAAGAAGGAAATCTGTTATTAGGCATCAGAATAATATTGTTACCGTTTATACTGGAAAACTAACTTGACCTTATCCAGTATTTTAGTCACACACCCCTAACTGGGTGAATCACTCTTCTTTTTAAAATTATAGAATGGCTTTGCTTTTCTTTTTGGAAATCCTCCCAAATGCTTAACACGGCCCTTTGGCCCCCATCCATATCTGAGATATACCTCTTCAGTTCCATCACCTTCTCTGGCCTCTTTGTCTCTAAACCTCAGCTCCCTAGATCCCGTTTGTTTATTTGAGCATGTCACAATGCCTCTGACTTCAGGGCCTTTGGACATGTTAGCACCTTTGCCTGGCTGTCTTCTTTTCCTCATCCAAGTCTTACTAAAAGTCACTTTCTGAGGGCTCCTCTGCCATATGCTGTCATGGCACTGTACTTCTTCCTCCAGCCTCATCTCTGTTGGTAATACTGTGATTCGTTACATCTGGCTTTTTGTTCCCCCTGAGAACACATGTATTGTTTTATTCCACAGAATACAATGCCTGGCACATCTTAGGCATTTCAGAAACATCTGTGGAGTTATGTTGAAGTTAAAGACATGCTTATCAGGATACATCAGGGTATATATCAGCAAATATAGATATACACATAAGAGCTTTGGGGTTTGGTTTGGTTTTGCTTGCTTTGGTTCTTGTTTCCATAAAGTTGCTGTTCTCTGACCTCTGCCTTTGTATAGTGAGAGATCCTGAAAGAGGTTATGTATGACTCAAAGGCAGCATGTGTTTCTTGAATTTTCTTTTCCCCATTATCTCACTACTAAATATTTTTTGGGATTTTTTTTCCCCCCCAATTGTCCCTGCCCCATGAAATATCCATATCACACATATACTAAGTCTCCATTTATATATTGTGGCCCTTTGGAAACCCCATCACCATGATAACATAAAAATTTTGTCTCCGTTAATTAATTTTCACCTTTGTGGCAATACTGCCTCTTTTGAAAACATGTGGTCTATCTCTAAGTCTATGTTTGTAAGTTCCTCTCTGTCTCTGTCGCTCTCTCTCTCTCCATCTGTCTATCATTTATCTATCTATCTATCATCTATCAATCTATCATCTATCCTCTATCTATCTTGTATTTGTCTGTCATCTATCTTCTATTATCTATTATCTATCCTTTATCTATCTAGCTATCTAGCTATCTGTTATCCACCCACCCATCCATCCATCCATACTTACATACATCCATCCAGTCATATCATCCATCTTTTTATTTAGAGAGAAGAGAGAGAGAGAGAGAGAGAGAGAGAGAGAGAGAGAGAGAGAGAGAGAGAAAATGCCCATCTGAGCACTCTTTGATGTATTACTTCAGCTGTTTTTTGCAGAACGTTTTCCTGTTTCCAGCTCAGTCTCAGAGTTTGAGTCTCTTAAAGGTTTTGAACAAAAAGATAACCCTCCTTTTTGATTGTTGTGTTGGTCTTCTGGCTACTGAGTGCTTTACTGGGAGTTAACAAAACATTAATTTGTATGGTAATCTTAAAGTCAAAATGTATTGTAATTTTTAGAATTTTACATTTTATATTGACCATAGTTATAATTTTATTCATGTCAGCTTCCAAATAAAATGTTTTATGTGTTCCCAACTGGAATTAATTTTCTTTATCTAATTACTTTCAAAACTCTATCAGAGTGGAAGCTTTGAAAGCTATTGATGGCATTAGGATCTATTCAGTTTCCACTGGCAGTTTGAAAAATAACTCTGTATGTGCAAATACCTCAGGTGCAAGGAAAGCCACTGTCTTAGCGAGTAACTGCAGAGAAAATGGGATTGCAGCCCTATTTCTTGCTTTCTCTGGCTTTTATGAGTCCATAGAGTGGCTGGAAACAAATGGCAGAGGTTTGCTAGGAACATTTATTGTGCCTCTAAGGCCCACTGCCTTGTTAAATCTACTTGCAGTGGCAGTTGTCATTTAAATACGAGTTGCAACCTTTTATGGCACAGAAGGCGAATGGCTTGTAAGGCCACAATTAAGGCAGTTTTAACATTGATGCCATGTCCAAAAGACTCTTCCTGCTCATCTTTCTATTTCTCCTTGGCCCAACAGGCACTCACTACCTCCCTCCCTAACAGTGGTTGAGTCCAGAAACACTGTTAATTTTCATAGTCTGACTGACAAGTCATATTTGTTACCATTAATTAGTTACTGCTGCCCTCAGTGGAGCCATCCAATGCCACATTGACTTTAAAAACAAGCAGGAATTAGTTACAGCAACACTGAGAGAAATTTTCAAATGTTCCCAATTCCTCCCCACCCCACTCACACTTAGCACAAAACCACCAAGATTACACTATCTCATTTTGTTGCTGTTGAAACACTCTGCTCCCGTCTGAGGGATGCACTCATAGTCCATGTCTTGACAGTGACAGCTGGCACTTGCCTTGTGAGTGGGCACCATGTTTAAGTGTTCACTTCATTTGTCCTTACTCCAGTCATAGAATATAGCTGTTAACACCATTCTGTTTCTAACAGAATGAACAGAAGAAACGGAATAAGAGAAAAATAAATAATTTTGAGTGATAATAAATAGCCAGGAAAATGTAGATAAAAGGTTTAGAATCAGGGTCTGCAAGCTCAGCTTATTGTCTTGCGCCCTCACTGCCACACGCCTGAATTTCAGCTTTTAAATTTAAATGCAGGCCCTTTTTCTTACTCCACATCTCTCTAATGGAATGTGGTTCACAATAATATTTTTAGTTTAGACCCTTATATGATCCACTTATAAAACAACTTATCAATATCATTCTGTGTAGTACCATTTAACTTTTCAAGATTCTATGTCTTATCACCTCTAAATAGATCATAAGCTTATAGGGAGGGGGTCATCTTTAATACTTTTGCTTCTTAATTATAATGACTAGCACAATGCCTTGCAAATAGTTTAATATAATACATTTTAAGAAAATTCTTTGATTTAGTCATAGCAGAGAGATGCCTGGAGTTATCATACACTGCAAGAAAATGAATGACAGTCTAGTCCAGTTTTTTACATGACTCCTACAGGATAGTGAATTCAAAATACTGTATTTCATTACAATTGTGCTTCTTGGTTGTTCTGAAAATTGATCATTTCTCTGATTTAGCCCACCTGTTACTATGATAGTACCTATTTGCACCTTAAGGGCATGCCATCAATTCAACAGTATTTTTCAAGTTATTTGGAAAGATCACTCAAACTAACTAAACCTAGGTTCAATAATATGCTTGCAATAGAAATATCAATCCCAACTTCTCCCTCTGCCGAAAAAAATGTCATTGACCAAATATTGTGTGTTCTCTAGGATGTATACATTAATCTTATCTACTATGACTGTGTGAATCAGGGTCCAAGGTACTAGTCTAACTACTTCTTCCTTCTTACCACCTTCCCATTTTTGTGAATAAGTATGTACAGTTTGCTAGGTGAAAATTTTGCTAATTAGCAGCAGACCCAGGACTTGAAAAGAGGTCTCTCTTGCACTCAAGCCGTCATTCTTTCCTTCAAAGTCAATGTTTCCAGGCAGGGCACAAAACCAGCAAAATGAACATCGATTGGCTAGAAATATTCTCAAAAATAAATATTGTCAAAATTTTAATTACAACTTCCAAACTTAAATCTAAGTAGAAGAATGAAGACAGAGATGGAACATTTATAAAAGACTACTCAGATGAAAAAGTCTGGATCCTAACTGTGCCCAGGAAAAGACTTGCAGATTTACAACATAAAGTAGGATCAGATATATTTTGGGACTGCGGAGTAAACAGGTGAATGATAAAATGGAATTATTATGGAAGAAGTATGAGTCATTCTTGTGAAACAATTTCAAGTTCCAATAAGCTGGGTTTTGTTTGTTTGGGAAGGCTGAAGAATATATGATTCAAGCTCAGAAACACTATGAAAGGAATAGAAAATAACGCCATGAGTCACCCACAGAGTTTTTTTGAGGTAAGAATTTTTTGTTCTGTACCATCTGAAAATGTTAGATAATCATTCTTTAAAATTTTGGTTCATTAATATCTTTTGATTTGTAGTTTTTTTTCCTTTTTTTTCCTTTTCCTCCTGTGTTTTACTTTGTGTCATTGTATTTTTTCTTCCAGATCCTGCAAAAATATATTTCACATGACCATCTTTCATCTCGTCTGGACATGTTCTCACACTTGGCGTTTACTCTAAGCTCAACCATCAATCTATGTAGCTCTCTCCCAGTTATGTATCTGGTTTTGTCTTCTCTTCCATGTCCTAGACTTGAATTTACAGTTACCTACTGGACATTCAAAACTATATATTTTATTGGCTGCTAAAACTTTAGTATCTAATATTTGTACAAGAAATATGTTTTGAATAAATTAATAGGTACACAAACCCACATAAAATCACACACATTTTGTCCCCTTACTCCTAATTGGGATCACTTAATTTCCATTCATATCTACCAATACCACCTATTTCCAAAAATAATTGTTATATTGCAAAGTGTCCTAGACTGTTCCCTTTCATACTTTTCATTTTGTGTCATAAGATTACTGTCTCCAAGAAATTTTGACTTTCTTGTGGCCCATTGCCTATATCAGTTCTTAGAGGATAAAGCTCAAAAGTCTCTATTTTGAATTCAAAGTTTATGTTGTGATTTGCGTATTATTTTCTACTTGGGAAACTGCCCACGCTTTTCTTCCTAATGATCTTTTCTTCATTGGTACCTTTCAATATTACCAAAATCCCAAGCCTTTTTAACAGGCCATCTTGTTTATGAAGAATTTTCTAACATTTGTTTCTATATATATGATATTTCCTTGTTGATATTTTCTTCTTTTAGGACAGTCATTGTGTTCTGTTTTGTTTTACAACTACTTGCTTACTTACTTCGAACATCTGAATTGGTGTGTCTTGCCTCATCTTTTTCTTTCATAAATGTCTGAAATTTAGTGTCTTCATCTCTATACCTTTGTTTCTTCTCACTATGTAATCTTAGTTCTGTAACAATTAAGTAAACTATTTATATTTTGTGCCCCATTTATTTTGTGTTTATATAGACCGAATTGTCCCAGACCTCTTCTTTCAGTTTTTACTGATGAATAGAGATCATTTTAAGGATATGTGTTTAAGTGTTTTATATAAAAGTGTCTTTAAGTCATATGCTGAAGTGTTCTCCTTGCTCTTAAAGAGAATTTAAATACAGATGTGCACAGTATTAATATCCATTCAGCATGAATTAGAAGTGGAAAGCTCATATTAGCGTGTAACTAAAAATTGATAAATAAATGTATTGGAGCCAAAAAGAGTATGAGAAAGTTATATTCCTTTCTGATGTGGTTTTGTGTCAATGTTTTGTCAACAATGCAACTTTACCTAATCTAAATCTGTTTAGGAGTATTACAAAAACTACTGTCTGAAAGTCATTATACTACGAAAACCTTAATAACAATAAGTATAGCCATCCTCTATTTAGTAGCACTTGCATGTTTTCAAAGAATTTTTGCAACTATTGCCTCACTTCACTACCTAACAGTCCTGTTTTTTTATATATGACATATATATTAACAAATTCATTGCAACTACAAGCAATTTTTTGGCATCATATTACTAATATACTCCCTTAGAAGCATATTAATTATGTAGCAAAATATATTAACTATGGTGGTTATGTGGGAATAATCTATGATCATTTAAAAATTAAGTTTGCAATGAAGACCAACAGATTCAATAAACAGGTACTGTCAAGTACAACAACTATGCTTTTACATATACTATATTAAGAAAACACAAATGTGTGTATCTAGCCACTAGTAGATGCTATCTTCAGAAATTCTGCTTACATTTTCAAATATTGAGGTTTTGTTTTAGGTTATAATCAACCCAATTTCTCAGGGACTGTAGCATCATCACTAAAAAAAAGACTTATACAGCCCTCTAGTGTTCCAAAGCTAGAGACCCCCAAAACAAAGTACTCTCAAGCATGGCTAAACTCATCCCCTCATCCACCTCTGGTAATGTGGAATCACTGCTGCCAATATACTTCTAAGAGCACAGATTATTTAGACTACTAAAATTACAGCGTTGGCAGTGGGAACTGAACTATTCTCACGTCACTAGGGAAGGAGCACAAAGCACATGATAGCTTAGAAACTGCCTTTATGGGAAGAGATGTTCAGACAAATCAATTTTTAAAAAGAAAACAGGGAACAAATTAATTTGCTATATACTTATTTAAACAGCTGATTGAAGAGTATACTATGCTTGATTGCAGGTCTTCAGCAATAGTCACTGCTTCCTTTGCCTTCCCTCCCTCTGTCCCATGAATTTCCATTGACAGAGCCTACAGCTATCCTCTCAGAAATCATATAACACCTGACATTGCTAAAAAAATTAACCTCAAAAAGGAATCTTCGGGTGTTGCCTTTCAAATCAAATTTTAATAGACAACTGTGGGCTGAGGGCTCATTCTTTATAATCTGATCACTAAGCAAGATTCATGAGCTGTCCCTGGTCTGCAGATGGAGCTGTTGACAAAACAGTACTATTCACTTGAGAAAAAAGCAGGGCACAGACTTGTGTTTTATTGAATGTTTCTTTTCGTTCTTTTTTATTTTTTAAAGACTATGCCTCAAGATATATCCTAAGTATTATCTTTTCAATTAAAAGAAATCCATCCTTTGAAAATTAAATACAGCTACAAAATTTGATGAGTATTATCTATCTTGGTTACAGAATTGGACCACATAAAACCTACATAAATAAAAGTAGCTCTATATGCCAGCGAAAGTGATTCATGCACATGAATAAACCATGCAACATAAGAAACAATTGCACAGAAATAAACTCTATGTATTATTCTCTTCCAAATGAATGTGGCACACTAAGTTATTTAACACTTAGTATTCAAACAATACTTCTTTTGATGCACTGGTGTTTTGTTTTGTTTTGTTTTGCAATTAAATAGTTCATCATCACAATGCAACAGGTAGGTAAAAAAAGTTACTTAAGAAAATCTAAGTATGAAATAAGCAAATATAAAATTGTCTAATTTTCAAGTTGGAAGAATACTTCCTGATAATCCAGACAAGGATTGATAGATTTAAAGAGTTTGAAGAGACGTCAGCATTCATTTAATTATTCTTTTAACAAATGCAAATGTAACCTACATAAGTGGTTATCATATATGTCACCGCCTACTCTCAAGAAGCTTACAGTTAAGGCATATAACAGACACATCACAGGCTGTAATGCAGAGTTTAAAAGGCTATGAAAACAGAGGGAAAGACTCTAACTATGGTGTGACTGATAACTCAGAAAAGGCAATTTGAAAAATCACTTAAACTGAAGTTTTAAGGTCACCTAAGGAAAATTTCATCATTTTACAGATATGGAAACTGAGTTGGCAAAATATTGCAGCTGATAGGTGCCAACATCAGGGTCAAAACTGAGGCTTTCCCGATTTTCTTTCTTGAATTTTTTCCACAACATAACATATTTCTAGGTGAAGTATCTACTCAGAATGGAATTAAATAGTCCCAGTGAATAGTCTAACTCAATACTACAATGCAAGCAAGACCTCTGTCATTAACAATATCACATGAACTATGTCAGGTGTGTCATGGACTTAGGCCTGAGACATATTGCACTAATGCTTTAAATTATTTTAAAATTCCTTTAAGTTTCAAATAATGTATTTTATCTCAGTGTAATTCATTTTCAAGTGCTGTGTACTTCTATTGGTGTAGCTAGAATAACAGAATACTGAATTCATGTTACATATTACATACATTACACGGAGTGCTTAATGTATGCTAATACATGATACCTGCTCTAGTGTATTGTCAAAATACCCATTCTCTTCTGTTTTGTTGACGTAAGATTTTAACAATTAAATTAAAAACTATATTTGATTTTCTTCCTGCCCATTTAAACTTTTACTGTGATAAGTGATATAAAAAATTTAAACATTCTTTTGCATTTGAAAATTACTGCAATGTCTGTATTGATAGTGCAATAGGAAAATAAACAATCACTATAATCACAATTGAGCAAATAAACCCACATATTATATACTATTGAAATTAGAGTTCTTTAGAAGAAAAGAACAAGATAAAGAATATATGCCTTGCTGGGCTTGATGGCTCAGCCTGTAATCCCACACTTTAGGAGGCTAAGGTGAGTGAATTGCCTGAGCCCGCAGGTTCAAGACCCACCTGGGCAACTTGGCGAGACCTCATCTCTACAATAAATCAAAAAATTAGCCGGGCATGGTAGTGAGTGCCTGTAATTCCGGCTACTCGGAAGGCTGAGGCGGAAGGATCGCTGGAGCCCAGTAGGTCGAGGTTGCAGTGGCCAGGAGTGGCCACTGCAGTCTGGGCGACAGAGTGAAACGCCGACTCAAAAAAAAAAAAAAAAAATATATATATATATATATGCCTTATATTTTTAGAAGTGTATTGAATATCATAAAAAACTGAACTATGATAATAATGTGTTTTCAAATTTCATATCATAGTCATAATATTTGAAAACATGGTCACTGCCTTTATTTCTCATTTCAGAGATGTTTGTTACATTTTAGTTTCATTGAAAATATGATTTATTTCAAAATAAAAGTTAAAGTCTTTCACTGGGAAAAAGAAGGAATGCTGTGCCACCTGAAGAAACCCGGGCAATAATGGGTGCACATGGAAAATGCATTTAAAAAATCCACACATAACAACACAAAGGGTACCTGGTCATATACCAGGGGAAGTAAGGGCCAGCTGGAGGATCAAATTTAATCTGCATGCAGCCTACTTGTGTAATTAATCCTTACCTGTGTCCCACTTCTCAAAAATAAAACAAAATTTTAAAAATTCACCATGATTCATCCAAAGCTCTGGCTTTGATTTTGAACCATGGAACATTTTGAAACATGCAGCATCATGTTTCTGTATTCTATTTACAACTATATACATTGATGTATAAATTAGAAGCAAATAGACTAGATAGGTACCATGCTACAACAAGGTTTATTTTATATTAGGCCTGATATGGCATGAAGCAATTTTGTCAATCTTTAATTCATCTTCTAAGTTATGAATTTGAATGGGATATCAGCTAACCCTGAAGGAAATGTAAAACTATAGCTTCATCATCAATATATAACATGATGGAATTTCAGAAGAAAAATATTTTCATGATCATAATATATACATTATCCTTTTAAAACCTTCTTAATTTTGTTGAACTGAAAGCATCATATTTGGTTTTGAAGAACTTTACAAAATTTAGCATTCTTTATGTACAATAAGGCACCCAAAATGAAGTCTAAGATTGAATAATATAATTATGTTCACTCTACAATTATTGACTAAAGTTTGCATAGTAGGTGTGGATAAAAAGGCATTCTGAAATTTTATTTCTGTTCTGTAAGATATTTAGTTACAATTCCAAATAAATGATAAGCAATATCACCAATGTATTTGAGAACATAAACACAAACCCATAGTAAGTCATACCCATTCAGTTAGTTGAATTCATGGAAGCTGATTCTATTTAAGAAACTATATCATATTTTACAAAAGTACCCTAAATTCTGGAATAACAATATATGCAAATACTACAGATGTTATAATTACACTTAGAAGTACTTTTAATTTTCTTGTAAAATATTCCAATCATATTACTATTATTTAGAGATGTACTGACAAAACAACTATATACAATCTCTAATCAAGAAAAATAGCATTGTATATGAATCTATCACCAGACATCAACATGACACTGTACTGTCCCAGGCAAACTTGGTGATATGAACAAGGACTATCTGAGGAGAAATGTACAAATATGCCTACGATATAAGCAACTAAATATAAAACCATGAGTACAATATACATGTTACCAACACTTGCTATCAAAATTCAAAAGAAATCAAGCCTTCTTTGTGGAGGACCTATTTAAGGTTTAGAGAAGATTCAGGGTAGTATATTATAAGGTGCATTTATCCAGATAGCAGGAGGCATACATTTTAATACAAGTTTTACTACTAACCATGTCATCTTGTCAAAATGTATTACTCTTTATGAATATTAATTTCCTCATCTAGAATTGGGATAGCAACATTTTTCTGCTTATATCACAGAACTGTGGTATTATACTTATTTTCATAAACTTTGAACAGTTTTAAGATTTTCAATTCTCATTCAAGTATGTATTGCTTGTCAATCACTTCTCAGATTTTACTATCTCTTCGAGTAAGCTTTTTATATTATTATGCTAAGGAAAGCATACTTTTATCTAAGACTCTTAGAGAACTCACAGAAAGAATAGAATGTAAAGGGGGTTTATAAGAAGCTCTATATCATTGTGACTTGAATATGGTAATCACCAGCAAATAACTGGTGACAGAACTACTAGTCATAATTCATGATTTTATTAAATTCATTTTTTTAAATTAAAAATGCCCAATTTGCCAATTGTTCTTTGTTGTTGGCGATGTTTTTTGTTTGCTTGTTTGTTTTAGAAAGTAGGATTTATTGAGAGAACAGAAAAGCTCCCACAGTGAGAGAGGACCCAAGAGGGCTGCCCTGCCAATTGTTTACATATCCAAATTCCCTAGAATCTTTGGTCAGCTCTTTTCCCAATAGCATATACAAATAGTTTTAGCAGGTTTTATATTTTTCCCAGTTGTTTATAGAATGCCTCAAATTGTGTCTTCCTAAATGGAAATATGCAATACATACACATAATAAAAGACAAATATATTATTAGGTGGGTCCAGATAATTAGGTTTAATATCAGTAACAGGAAGTGAAAGTGGTGGTGAGGAAATTGAGCTTCCATCTGTAAGACACTTTTGCATGCCAAATGGCAGTGTTCCAGCTCACAGCTTTAGAAGAGAGTAGAACACATTGACATATCTCCAGCTAAACATTACCTCACAACTACAAGGCTGAAATACACAAAAAATATAATAAGAAATGAAGGTGGAATTTGCAAGTGGCATTTAGCAGTCCTGCTGGTTAGCATATATGATACTCCCATGAGAATATTCCAGCTGAGAAATCTAGTTAATATCCTGTTGTTTTAAAAAATGCTTTTATACCATCAGTTGAAAATATTCTATATATGCAAAAGTCATTTATGGGTGACATTACAACTCAAAGCTGAAAGAATTTCATCTGAATTTCTATAACGGATGTCTGTAATAAAATCTTGTATATATGTGATTTCAAGAAATGCATTAGCAAAAGCATAAACACCTTATTAATAGTGACTGTGCATAGCATTGGCCTAAGGGACTGTCAGATGATCAACATAAATGAAAATATCAGAACACAACTGTGTGGGTTGCAGGCAAGTTAATTTATAAGGTCAGTTAAGGGAAAAAACATCATCACACCACTAAAGTTACATTTATGTCTCAAGAGAGTATTTTGGCATATATTGATTACATCAGGGGCACCCTCAGGTGATGTCAGGCATTAATTTGTGGTTACTCTTACACAAAAGTACCAGTAGGTCAAAAACTATGACCCATATAGGAAATAACATCATTGTAAAAATTTGTGATTGCCACGCATTAACTAATGATTTTAAACAAATATTTTGTCAGCTATTTAAGAGAAAGTTAAATAGCTAAAAGAATTATATATGCTATTATAATAGTTGTTTCTCACCCATCTTTGAATATCCAGAATTTTAGACTATGTCAAGCACATTTCACGTGCTCAGTAGATGTTTGCCGGATTATATATGTGATCATTTTTAAAAGAATACATATGAATCATTGCTATAACTATTTTAATAACTAGTTGTGCAATATTGAAACTGTTTTAAATATGGGATCAAAATATGTTGGTTCTAGTTTCTATCAGTAAATCTCAGAATTAAACCCTGCAATGTGAATCAATTTCAATCTAGTTTCCAGCAATAGCTTCAGCGAAACCTGGATCTAATATCTAACTATAATTTCCTCAAGACTGGGATATTTAAAGTAAGTTTCAATAATAATGATTCATATAATGTATTTTGAGCACATATAATGTAATCACACTTTCTCTTTCAGTAAGTATTTTAGGTACACTAACTAGTAAGTAGATGGTAATTTTGCTGGGCTAGAAATAAACATAACACATATAATACTATAATCTGTACTAGTGTTTAAACTATTGCATTTCAATCCAAACCTATTCTTCTAGTCTCTTCTTTAGGATATGAAGGTTGAACTGCGAAGCATTTCTTTTTTGCTAGCCGGCCCCTCCAGGTTCTGACAGTACGGGGGCACCGGCAACTGGAGGGCAGGAGGAGGCCATTTTGTTGATGGTGTTTATCTGAGGCCAGGCTGCTTCTTGTAGGAGGGGCCTTATGAAGATAACCCTCATGCCTTTGAGGAAAGTGTTCCTGTAGGTTTCTGATGGCAGCTCCCGCTCAATGATACTTTGAGTTGTGGCAATTAGCTCAAGTTGCAATTCTTTTCAGATTCTAGCTTTGTCCTACACTTCTAGACACATCTTGCTTCCTAAGATGTATCTATTAATGCCACTTTTAAAAAATTCCAACTCCATAAGGTCCCTTACTTAAGCTACTGGAGTTTGGCGTCTGTCTCAGTGGAACATTACTGCAAGCTCTTGAGAGATCAGCACATAGCCAGGTGGGATCATCTTCAAAGAGATCTGGTCCCAGTTCCACAGGGTACCTAACTCCTCCAAACTTCCAGGTTCTGATAACTGTCCTCTTTGTTATGAGTCCTAAGAATGGTAACTATTTCCCGTAATTACGATTTCAGTGTGTCCTCATCCTCAGTGTTCTCACTTTGTCATTTTAATCTTCTAATATCTCTTCAACCATTTCCCTATATTAAAAATTCTCTGTTAAAATAACCAATATAGTTTCTGTTTTCCTAACTAGATCTTGACTATCCTGGGTACTTTAAAAAACGGTTAGTGTCATAAAAATATTTTAATTAAATGATTACAATATAAATAAAAAATACACATGTCAGTTTTAATGTCCCTAATTGAGCTTGACTGTGAGATTAAATGTAGCTTACACAATATTAGGTTAATAATGAGGTGATTAGGTTTGGTATTACATTGTTATGGTAACTTTAATATTTTCATAAGTGAACAAATAAATATTATGGTTTACATTCTGAGAATAAATATTTAAAAGCAATTAGAAAATATTTTTGCATTATCGTCTCAGATTTCTTATTTGTAAAACCTGTAGTAGGACCAGAGAGGCCTTATTCTTGGCTCTACCACTTGTTAGCTGGGTGCCTTTGAGGAAGCCATTTAATCTCTGTGAACACTAGTTTCTTCATCAAAAGAACAGACATTGTGGGTTCAATGTGGTAATAATTACAGAGTTCCATACACCTACAGAACCTCTATCATATCAATTTTCTTCTAGGTTCAAAATTTTAATATATATATTTTAAATTACTTCTTTAAGAAAAGTAATTTCTCTTCTAATTATTGGTTGTTAGTTTTCCTTCAAGATTTTAAAGGGCTCGGATCTTCTAAAAATATGTTCTTAAAATAAGATGAAATTAGATACGTTAAAGCTATGCTCTTGGAAATAACAATTTAATATAATTTTAAGACACTACTAGCAATTTTTATGTTTGATATCATAAATATCTTTCTAAAATTTACCCCCTCCCCTATCAAAAAAATGTTTGGGGGGGAAAGTAATGCAGTTGTGAAGCAATTTTCTTCACTGTCTACAGTTTCCATAAAAATTATAGAGTAGAACAAACAGGAGAGAAAGGTGACAGGCTGTCACATGGGTAAAGAGAAATTGTATTGTACAATGTCTAATGGTTGAAGCATTTATACAATTTTATAATGGAGTATTCTATATCTAACAATATTTAGACAAAGTAATAGCACCAATATCATTCTTAACCTAAGACTTCTTTAAAACAAGATTTTTCAACAGAGCATTGTTGACATTTCAGACCAGATAATAATTTGTTTACTGGATTGGGTGCTGTCCTATATTTTGAAGTATGTTTGGGAGCATCCCTGGCTTCTACTTACTACGTGCCAATGAAATTGCTTCTACCATATAATACTTCATCAGAAGTCTGAACACAGATTTATCATATGATCCAGCAATTCCACTGCTGGGTATAAAAAGCTGGGTTGAGCAGATATTTCTACACCAATGATCATAGCAGCTTCATTTACAATAGCCAAAAAAAAGTAAACAACCTAAATGTCTATCTACATATAGATGGTAAACAAATGTGATATATACATGCAACAGAATATTATTCAGTCTTAAAACAGAATTAAATTCTGATGCATGCTGCAATAAGGATGAGCAATATTATGTTAAGTGAATTAAGTCAGACATGAAGGGACAAACATTGTATAACTCCACTAATGTGAGGTACAAAAATAGTGAAAATTCACAGACAGAAAGTAGAATGGTGGTCTCCAGGGTCTGTGAGGAGGAAGAAATGGAAAGTTATTGTTTAATGGATATGGATTCTAGTGTGGGAAATGAAAAGGTTCTGGAGATGAATGGTGGTGATGGTTGCACAACAATGTGAAGGTACTTAATGCCATTTAACTGTATTAAAATGGTTAAAATAGTACATTTATGTTATGTATATATATTTCACCACAATAAAAAAATATCTCTGGACATTGCTACATACCTACAGGGCGGGTGGAAGTAACAAACTCATCCAGATTGAGAATCACTGCTTTAAACATGATTTGTATGTTCTTTAATCTTAAGCAGTGTCCCTTTTATTTCACACAGTGTTTGTGCTGTTTCTTTCGTATTTCAAATGCTTTCCTTATAACAGAAAACAGTTTCCTATTGTAACTGACTAGTGCTACTTTTCTCACAAGTCTTTTTTGGATGAGAAACAATTCTTATTTTTAAATGAATTTTTAGTGAGTACAACAGAAAATAATTGTTTAACACTAGCAAGTAGATGACAATCCACTAAATCCCCTGACAAATGGCATATCTGGGATCTAGCAGGTTGAATGGTGCTTCCCAAAATGTACATTTGAATCCTCATCTACAGGATCTGTGAATATTACCTTATTTAGAAAAACACATCTTCGAAGATGTAACTGAGTTAAATATCTTCTGATAAGATCTCCCAGTATTTTCCAGGTGGGCCCTAAATTCTATAAGTGTTCTTTTGGAGATGTATAGAGGAGAGACACAGAGTAAAAAAAGCTATGTAAAGATGAAGGCAGAGATGGGAGTCATGCCACCACAATCCAAGGTATGCCTAGCATTCCCACAGTCTCCAGAAGCTCAGATCCCTTGCCTAGAATCTCCTAAGGAAGTCAGGTCCGCAGACACCCTGATTTTGGACTTTGGGCCTCAGAATTCAAAATAATCAATTTCTGTAATTTAACAAACCCAGTTTGTGGTAATTTATTATGGCAATCACAGAAACCTACAAAAGGCAACTGCAATTGACAATTAGAAATGCTATACTTACTCTTCTCTAAAGTAAGACTTAAAATAGTTAAGCATATCTCAAACCTATGTCAAATCTAAGGTTGACAGAGACTATGTTAGACTGATTTTTTTTTTTTTTTTTTTTAGGAATCATACTACATGGTGTGTCTGTTGTTTTCTAACAATAAAAATACCCTACAATATTATCTGTAACTGTTCTAAACATGCTAGAGACTGGGAAATATGTACAACAAAGCACGTGTCCTGTTCCAGTGCTATTAGTATTAGGGCCCCTTGACGTGATACAGGCAGCTAGTTAACATGCACCTACTGCAGCAGACCCCGGCACCTGTATTGCAGACACTAATCAAAGTGCTCCTTCATGGGGTGAAAGAATCGCTATTTGTAATGCAATAATTAGGCTGGGTAGAAAGGCCTGTAAAGTAAATCAATCTAGTCTGCTCTTGAGATCTGACTCCATTCTCTCCGCAGATTGTTAACATAATGAGACAGAAGCAGACAAGAGGTCCTGCGGAAAAAAAACCAGTGTCATTCCGTTCCCTTATTTCTTTAATTTTACAAGACTTCTTACGACATAATTGTGATTACAACTAACATGAGCCATCAATAAAACATGGAATTCTAAGCTTTTCAAAGGTTATAAAAAGGATGAGCTGAAATGCAGTGGCAGTTCTGAACCCACCGCACACAACTTTTGCATTGTTTTACTGCAAGCTCTCAAAAGACCACAGGAATTCCCAGTAAGTAATTACAATTGAGAGAAAAATAGGGAGGAACATTGGAAGGCCAACTTGAAAATACTGGATTGATTAATCTGCAGTTCAAGAAAAGGAAGCAAATTAAGTGTTCTTTATAAATCAGGACGAGACTTTCAAAAGCAAACTTACTTGCTCTGTCAAACATGCGCTGAATTAGCAAATATGCCGCCCTCCCCCAAGACGAAGCAGTTTTCTTACATGAGCAAGTTTTGCAGGCGGGCTATAAAAGTGCATGTAAAACAAAAATAATTCTCACACATCAATAAATTATTTTCTATCCTTTTTCATTCTTTGAAACCCTTTTTCTATCAAGTTTAGTGTGTACGTATATAGATTTTTACTTTTCCTTTTTCATAAGCATAGGACATTAATTTAGTGTCCCCTTTCTCTGTACTTGTGCATTTTAAATTTTTCATAGAGGGCAAACCCCTTGGGTCCCCTCCCATTGTGGAAGCTTTTCTGTCTTCTCAATAAATCCTGGTTTCTCACTTAAAAAAAAATTTCGTAGAATTCATGTTTAAGTTAGGTTTTGTCTGCAATAAAAAAAAAACCCTAATAAGAAGTAAAATTAGATATATGTAATCTGTTTTGAAATGACACTTTTATGTGAGTAATGTCATCAGACTTATACAGTGAGCCCTTTTCTGGATAGAATTGTGCTACAGGCTCACTCTTCTCCCAGATTTTTGCGTCATGGTTGCTGTAAACAGCAGTGTGTGAGTGTGTGTGTGTGTGTGTGTGTGTGTGTGTGTGTGTGTGTGTGTGTGTGTACGCGCACGCACGTGTGAGTATGTAAATATACCAATGTGCCTATGTGTGTGTGAGAGCATATATATATATATATATATAAAAATATATATTCACATATTATGTATGTGCACATATATACATGTTGTCAATACTCAGGACACTCAGTGCTTGAGATTAATCCAGCAGAAGTTAAAGAACCATGATTTCTAATTACCATGATTGTCTTTTTGTTTGACCTGGCTTTTTATTTATGTTCAGAATAAAATTGTGTTCTTCTAAAGGCAGGTGCACAAGGCTTCATCAACAAATGAATTTGCTGTTTTTGCTCTTGTTTGGTTTTGCTTATATATAATTTTTCAGTAACAAGATAATTTATTAGATTTTTATAAGTCAAATTTTAATTATTGTATATTCCATGTTGAAGAATAATACTAACCAATTACATAGTAGAAAATACCAGGTTTTTTTAAAAAAATGATGGTTACCTATGTACTCAACACCAAGAGCACTTTCTTATTTAATTTTGATAATGTTTCTTCTTGCGATGCAGGTATTGTCCCCTTTTTTCTGGTGAGGAGGCTGAAGTCTAACAAAATGAGTCACTTGCCCAAAGTCAGGAGTCTGGGAAAAGAAAGTTCAAGCACCCAGGCCTGACTCTAAACAGCATGCCTCTAACTGAAAAACTTTGCTGCCCAGAGGGCATTTTCGTTTATGCTCCCTCCAGTATTTATTACATTTCATTTTCAAATAGCAATGTAGGCAGCACAGATGTACAAAATTTCATAATTAAAGTTAAATTTTTACAATTTGCTTAAATAAGATCTTTAAGAAATGAGTTCACATTAAAAAAGTAACAATTTATGAAAGGGAAATGTATAAATTATGAAGCAGTAAAGATATTTAAAATAAAATTTTAGCACTAAAATTTCTATCTCGAAAGAGATTGAGAAGGAAATATACAAAATGAGCCTTTCGGAATACAGGATACATGTATATGCAGAATCTAAAAATGTGGAACTCATACAACCAGAGAGTAGGATGATGGTTACCAGTGATCAGACGGGGGAAAATGCAGAGATGTTAGTCAAGGGTACAAAGGATCAGAAATACAGTGGAATAAGTTATAAAGATCTAAGGTGCGACATGTGACTAGAGTTAGCAACACTGTGTTGCATACCTGAAATTTGAGTTGATCCCAAGTGTTCTCACCACCCCCCACTCAAAAAAGTAGTCACCTATGTGAGGTAAAGGATATATTAATTAGCTTGATTGTGTCAATCATTTCACAGCATATATGTATATCAAAACATCATTTTGCACACCTTAAATATTTATAATTTTAACTTGTCAAGTATATGTCAATAAAGCTGGAAAAAATGATATACAAATGTACTACAAATACAAGAAATGTGGATCAAAACATTAAAACTGATATTAATAAGGCTTCCAGTATTCCAAAGAAGAACATAACTTTGAATATACATTGTGTGAATTGCATTTGAATGTTTCCATCTCCAGTATCTGCACTATAATAATAAAATTAGACTTCTAGTGATGGAAATAAGTCAGTTATACATTCATCTATGTATATGTATGTACATTTTTCCAAGATAAATTTGTAATAAACAATGGAACTGCACATTGAATACAAATTAAAGTAAGCAAGTTATTTCTACTAAAAAGTTCTAAAATAAATACCAGTATGGGCCACCCATAGTTTTAATATTCAGCTGTTTCTAATCATATAATATCATATAACATTAACATCAATGTTTCTCGTTCAGTAAGTATTCAAAATTCTATTCAATACCTACACTTGAGAAAACGGTCTCCTCTTAGAAATTGCCTTTCTCTCCAACTATCTCATACAAGCAATAACACAAATAACTTTCTGACTTTGACTCTTCACTAACATAGTGGATTATATACACTTTGTTTATGTAATTAATTGTGCAGAGTATCACATTTTAATAATTGACCTAATTGAACATTAGTTAATTCTAGGATAGATGAAGTTGTGTGATAAAGCCCTCCAATAATCATATTTAGTTCTCTTTTGCTACTGCTCACCTATGGATCCAGAAAAGTAGATGGGAGTAAGAGAGTCTTTATTTTCTCAAGATAGTCTATATAGATTCACTAGACATACATTAATTGATATTAGGAAAGTATTTCCATTGGGTAAAATTTTTGTGGCCATTCATTCTCATTCATTGATGTTGATTCAGTTGATAAAGAATAAAGTGATCACAATAAACATGTTGACCAGGATTATTATTCCCTTTAACAGTGCTAAAAGTGCTTCATTACTATTAGGGTATCAGGGTACAGAGTTTAAAAAATGAATTTTTCAATAGATTTGTATGTATGCATTTGTGCATTTTTTATTTTAAAGATGTGTGGTACAATTCAGGGTTAGGTACAGATGTTCATTATACAGGCACTCTTGTTGATGCAGTGTGCTCCCACGCCCCTGGCAGTTTCCCACTACTGCCAATCCTGCCCACCCCCAGGGACAGTTTCCCACTACTGCCAATCTTTTTCTAATAGCATTAAGATAATTCTTCAAGGTCTGCTTATGAGTGAGAATATGTGATACTCAGTTCTTTATTTCTGTGATAGTTTTTATGTATGCATGTAACACTTATACAGAAACAAAAATTTGAATACATACACTACCCTGATTAGAACAAGCTTACTCATGAAATAAAATTTGATGTGTTCAATTATGAATGAAATGAAGTCATGATACATTTTTAAAATTATAGTTTCAATTTTGTAACATGCCTTCACTTTAGTTAAAGCAGAAACTGATGTGATATATGTGACAGACAGTTTAGTTGCCCGAGGCTAAGCTGATATGAGGCATAAGACGAGACATTTCTTAGGGCTGTTTTCTTTCTGTAACATTTTTGCCTTACATAGATAATTCATGTTTTATTAAGAGTCTAAATAAAAGCAAAGTTAGTTGGATTTATCCTTTCCTAAATGTAAAATGAAAAAATGACAATATGGTAGGCCCCGGGCACTTGAGAAAACAAAATGAAGCGAAAAAGCTGGTAGGAAAAGGGGAGAGGAAAATTTCCAATTCACTTACAAATTAAGAAAAACATCATAATACAGTAATACAGAATGACGACGTTGGAGGTGATGCCGTGAAAGGAAGAGATTGGTAAGATCGGTAAGAGATTGATCACTTTTAGCAAAGAGAAAACAATCCTCACATTTCCATGATAGTAGATAGATTGTATGATAATGTGTTCTAGAGAAACAATTTCTCAGATGCTGATTTAGAAAATTTAAGTGGCATGATGCACCTAATTTTTTCACTTTTGTTCTATTTAGAGTCTCTTAAAATATAATTTTCTTCATTTGACTAAATATTACACTGACATGGAAATATTAGTACATTGAAATAATTCTAATGAGAAATGCTTTATTGTTTTATAATTGATAGCAATCTGTGTTCCAGAATGCTTAAATATTAAAAAATGGTTAAATTGGCTAAATATATTTTTTGAATTTTAATGTCCCATAAAACCTGGGGCTATAAAACGTATACTTTGGTTTGCATTTTGTTTTGGATTACCATGAAGGAACACCTGAGACTGGGTAATTTGTAAAGAAACAAGGTTTAATCTGGCTCACGGTTCTGCATACTGCACAGGAAGCATAGTGCTGGCATCTACTTCTGATGAGACCTCAGGAAGCTCACAGTCATGGAGGAAAGGAGAGCAGGCATGTCATATGGGAGAGCAGAAGCAAGAGAGAGAGGAGATGCTAGACTCTAAACAGACTCTCTCGTGAACCCATAGAGCAATTAATTACTCACACATTAGCAAGCTCTGGCACCAAGCCATTCAGGAGGGACTTACCCCATGACACAAACACCTCTCACTAGCCCCACCTCCAGCACTGAGGGTCACATGAGATCTGGAGGGGACAAAGAATAAAACGATATCCCTTTTCTCTAATCAAGTAGACAGTTAATCTAAAAATGGTTACAAAGAGTTAAATATATAGTGATGGCCTATGACATAGAACACTTATGAAAGAGGAAACTCAGTTCCTTCTATTAATGAACATACATAAGTTTCCTTTTTTTTTCTTTTTTCTTTCTTTTTTGAGTTGGAGTCTCACTCTCGCCCAGGTTGGAGTACAGTGGCACACTGATGGCCACCGCAGCCTCGAACTGCTGGGCGCAGGAGATCCTTCCGCCTCAGCCTCCCAAGTAACTGGAGCTACAGACCTGCACCACCATGCCCAGCTAATTTTTTGATTTATTGTAGAGATGAGGTCTTGCCAAGTTGCCCAGGCTGGTCTCCAACCCGTGGGCTCAGGCAATCCTCTCGCCTCAGCCTCTCAAAGTGCTGGGATTACAGGCTTGAACCACAGTGCCTGGCCAAGTTTTCTTTGATAATTTTATATCATAGGAATATTACACATAGTACGTGTGGATGCCAGGACATCATTTTCTAAAATAAAGAACGAAGGCAAAATATGTAGCACATAAACTGCTGCTATTGTAATAATGTTTATAGCTGAAGTGGGAAAAATTGTTCTACATGTTGGCATTAATCAAATTTGGATGCAAACACATTTCTCCAAACCTAACTGTATGTTGATTCAACATGTTTGTCGCTTATGTTGACTTCCTCCTAAATTATACAGCTAACTAGAGGAAAACAACAAATCGCCAAGTCCCCTACCACACCTAAATAAAGTTCACCTCATTTATTTTAGTAAAAGAAGCTTGGAGATATCTGAGAATTTGTGTAATGCATGGCATTTTTCATAAATAAATTTATGTTTCACATATATTTTAAAAATCTGCAAGCTAACAAACCTCTTTCTGTTTGTGAAAATATATTACACAGAGAAATAAAATCTAAAATGCAGTTTTTGTTCCTCTCTCCCTATATTGAGAAACGCAGAATTATAGGAGAAGTGCATACGCTCATGATGGAAAGAATATATCACAAAACTAAATGACAAGTTAAAACTTAACTGGGGATTTAATTAAATAAACAATGTAAATAATCATAAACATAAGAGAACTATATGAAACTTAAGTTTACATGGCATAAATGTATTCAGTTGTTCATTATTGAAATGAAGACTGCTTGTCTCACGGCTACTGTTCCGTGGCTCTATCGGCATCTGATTTTAGGCAACTTGTTAGAAGTTACCCATCAGCTATTGATCACAACTCAAGTGGCTTTAATGAAATACTTTGATTGGAGGGAGAATAAGAAGCACACTTGGGGTTAAAAGACGGCTAACATTATGCAAATGAGGAGTCATTAATTATAGCTGAGCCAACACATGAAAATTAGAGCATGCTTTGAATGGGAGAAATACTATTTCAAAGAAATAATTTAACGTAGAAATGCTTAGAAATCTGGGAGTTAAAGTCCGGCTATGATTAGCAGGATCCTGCCAGGGCAGGGGTAGGGGGGAGACAACATCAATAAGGATATCCTACCTCAAACCAGGCAAAGTGGGGACCAAAGGGAGGCCCAAACTTTGCCTGCATAATGACCACTAGTGTACCTAATCATCAATTATACCCCACACCTTTAAAATAAAAAATAATTTTTTTAAAAAAATAGTCAGGCCATGAAGCTTAGTCTGTCATCATTGTCAGCTTCATAAACATCTCCATGTATAATGGGTTATGGTAGGTGATTGGAATACCAAGATAGTAGGCTAGATTCACAGACTCTGTCTTCAAAGTTTTTATGACTCAGCCTGACCTTGATTCAAGTTCTTCCAAATATTAGCTGTACAAATTTAATCAAGTTGCTTAACTTCTTCGAAATCATTTTTCTTCAATGTAGCAGAGTAAAAACAAATTAGATCCTAGGGTTTTTGTTAGGATCTCATGATATGTGAAGTGATTAGCAAAATATCTGGGAAACATTATATGTTTCACAAATATTAACTGCTAGTAGCAGTGATAGGTATAGTAGCAAAAATAGTTCTCAGTCATTATAAAAAATATAAATCCTAGACATAAAGCAAATGCGAAATGCCAAATCATATTCTAAGCAATAGAAACAAATGGAAAGTGTGACTGAGAAGTTAAGAGTGGCAGTCTATGAAAAATAAGAGTTCAGGTTTGGTTTTATTCCTTGCCCAGTGAAAACTTTAAGATGCAAAGAATTTATCTGTCAGGGTGAGGACTAAAAAGAGTCAGTTATCAAATGTACATGGCTACTGCATGTGAAATCAAGAATATGGGTCACTGGAGAGCATAGCTCAGTGGTGAACTTGCATTTCAGTACCGTGTGAGCATCAGTCCACACATGCTGGCTCAGAGTCCTAAGCCTTTAGGAAGACACATGTGGGATCACAGGGCTGGGATCAAAACTTTGAGCCAAAGGTAAGGACATAATAAGTAATCTTTCAAATTATGGGGTGAGGCTTCTTTAAAGTTTTACCGCCAAAAATATTTTAATTTTAGTACACTGCCCCCAACCTCGCCTCCTCTGCCAAACATGGAATACCTCAGTGATGTGAAAGAAGTGAACTCAGTGTGATCACACTTGGTCCTCAACCCAAACATGTAGCAACAACACAGTCTAGAAGGCTAAGCAGTTGCCATTTAACATAAGCTCAGGTGGATAATTTTAACTTCGATTGTCATTTTGAAAACTACAGAACAATGTTGACTAGGTTTCTTAATCTAAATATTTTTGCTATTGACTTATTTCACTGTGTTGAAGAAAATACAATGAAGATGAAGCACTTAGAAGAAACAAGGTACAAATACAAAAAATATATAGCAGCATATGAAGTCAGTTATGAAGCTCCAGTAACTCTTGAATCTCGGCTATTTACAATGAACTGGCCTCATCTTAGGTAGCACTTAATTCACTCTACACTTGCAGAGAAACACTCATCAGTTTTAGGTGTTCCTGCTGATCAGCATAGGGACAAATGAGATTACATAGCCTCTTTTACTAAACTCAGGTAATAAACACTCATGAATTAACTCATCAATGGAAATAGACTTTAGAGATTATCAAGATAATAAGGATGACAAATTAGCAGCAATAGAGGAGAAATGTTGCTCTTTCTGTTCAGGTCACACACTTATCACTTGTGTACAGAAAGGCTCTTTCACAGGATTTTACCCAATCATCATGAATTAAAATTTATTGAATGCTTCTTGAATATATCACATTGTATCAAATTGCCAACCAATATAATGCCTAAAATATTTACAAGATTTAATATACTTTCCTTGATATACCATGGTAAGTATTTTTTGTTCATCCTACAAAATGTTTCTGCTTGTTCTTGACACCAATTTCTTGACACTAGTCTTCATGCCAATTCAGAGTTTAATTCTCTGTACCTTTTTGATTGTTTTCTTGTTTATTTTTGAAAGAAATATTCAAAATAATGACAGATAACTTTTCAATTTTAATTTTAAACTTTGAAGTGTACTTAGTGATTTAGTTACAAAGTATATTATTTTTTTCCTGTCCAGTCTGAAACAGCTAGGCAACTGCAATTCGAGATGTTCCTTTAGATAATATTTTCACAGGCATAGTCTCATAGTCAGTTCCATTAATATAAAGTTATAGAAATCTACAGAGGGGTTTGTGGATACTTAATGACAATAAGTCAGGTCAACATTTCAGTTTTGGAATATAAAGAACTAAAAATATATACTATTAAGAAGTCATTTTTCATATCAGAAACATAGAAGTGTTGAAGATACATGGTTTCCTCAGTCTAAGTATGTGACTCAAATAACAGACACTGTTTTCAGTGATAGGAGAATCAAATTTGCAATTAAACCACAGGCCCCGCAGCTCAAATGTGGAGTGCTGGCAAAACAATTCCTGGCTTCAAAAATAACACCCCAAAGCAAAATCCATGACATTCAGCTGCTGTTTTGATAGAGATCATTCATTCTGCCCCCAACCAAATTTGCAGAGGTTTGGTTTAGGGAGATGATTATACCACCCATAAAATGTCATAGCAGTTATGGTGTTCTCTGATATATCTTTGGGAAACATACCGTTTCTAAGTAAGCCCTCAGTTCAGGGACAAGATCAGAATTGAGATTGAAAGCTTTAGCCATAAGATAGTCTTCAGGCTTTTTCATTTGTAATATATAGTGAGATGTGCTGGTAGAAAACACGACTTGACAATTGATTTACTGTACAACTTCCTAGAAGGAGGTTTTTCCAATTCACTGCAAAAATAACATAATATTTTCTACACTGCTGTTATTAACATTTACAGACTTGGGGAATCACGGCAGTATGAAGGACAGTAAGAGACTACACAAACTGGTTATTTTACTCTAAAAATAAACTGCATGTACGATTATATTTTGCCCTGTTATTTTAAAAT
Source organism: Carlito syrichta (assembly GCF_000164805.1). Classification (NCBI taxonomy): domain Eukaryota; kingdom Metazoa; phylum Chordata; class Mammalia; order Primates; family Tarsiidae; genus Carlito; species Carlito syrichta. The sequence goes on from NW_007253885.1 coordinate 999,924, forward strand.
ACATTTTCTAGCCTTGACAATAACTAAATACAATTGTATCCGGGAAAATCATTATTAGGAATTCAGAAACACTTACTTGTTTCTGTTCCCAGTTTCAGTCAATCCTGGAAATGCAAAGTGGTATACTTTGCTATCAGGCTGTCATATTTTCTAAAGCCAAATTTCACTCCAAGTCCCATTTTCTAGGTAAGCATATGAGTTAACAGATATTAAAGAGTAGAAATATGATTTGACTAGTGAGCTACCACAAAACAAAACAAAAAAGCAAACAAACACCAATTCCCTCTTCTGGTGCCTGAAAATATCACTGTCAGAATGTTTTGAGTCAAAACATTAGCCTTTGAACATCAATGTTAAGATGAATATGTTTATAACATGGGAATAATATGTTAAAAATCACTGGCAATGATTAATTTGATTTGTCTTCTAGCAAAGACCTTCAGGGCTGTGAAACAGAACAGGCAGCTTCAATGAGGTTGTAGAAAGTATGGAGGAGAGAGCATACACTTAGCAGAGTGAGAGGGGATGCATATTGAGATCTCCCTTCAGGGAGACATGTGCATTTTAGAGAAGGATGAAGTTTACTACAAAGCTATAGGATAATTTGGACCAAGGATTAGGATTGAGATTGTCAGCCTATCATTCAATACACACATGCATGCCTGCATACATAGATAAGTACACCACTTGAATACTGTCAGCAAAGGAAGTATCTTCTCATTTAAAATAAATAAAATTTACCATGGTGATTTAAAAATGTAAATGGATTTTTCTATGTTTTTCAACAGTTGGGGTTTAACGTTATCCAGCTTACTGTAAGTCAGTCATTAAGAGAAGTTTAATTTTTTAAAAATCGTCACTTTATTTGACATTATACACATTCACCACACAGTCTGATATGAGACTTGTAGACTGAAATCTGTCCCATTTAACGTATAACTGGAATGAGAATTTTTTTTTTTGTACTGAAAATTAAGATAGTTTTCTTTGCACATTTTGCTAGAATGTCTCTTGTCTTCTACTATTTATTACTGTGGTGCACCAATTGACTTGATTTGATTTCCTTTTGAGCTCCAGGAGAACAAAATACATTGCATTACCTTGGCACCTTAAACAATCATACTTAGTCCTTACACTTTTAAAAGAGAAAAGAATATGAGATAGCAATGCTCTTTGCTATGTACAGGACTTGCTTTTGTGTAAAATATATGTGATGCAACTTCCCTCCTGATACAAAGTATGTTGTTTTCTGTATTTCAGTAACTCTATTTCTAAAAATGGGTATCAATCTTCAGGTTAATATGAGCATAATATATCAAGCTTTCTATTGTTGCTGTTAAATACACAAATGTGTCGCTTACAACACTAAGGCGTATTATCTTACATTTCTATAGGTCTGAAGCTGGACACAGGCCTCACTGGGCTAGTATCAAGCTGTTGCAGGACTACCCTCATCTTGAGGCTCTCAGGGAGAATCCATTTCGTTGCCTTTTCCATTTTATAAAGGTTGCCTACATTCCTTGGTTCACGGGTCTTCCCCTCTGTAGTCAAAGCCAGCAAGGTTGCATCTATCTAACCATTATTCCATAGCCACATCTCCCTCTAACTTTTTTATTCTGAGTCTCTCTTCTTCTTTTTAAAACATTGTGATTACACTGAGCCTACCTTAATAATACAAGATAATCTTCCATCCCAAATTCCTTAATGTATTCACATCTCATAGTCTATTTGCTATGCAAAATGGCATATTCACAGTCTTGGGTTTTTGGGATTAGGACAGGAAGTTCTTGGGGAAGAAAATGTTATTTGCCTACTACACAAACAAATATTACAGTCTTATTTTTACTCACAGTAAACTGAAAACTACCTATCAATAGAGAATTGACTAAGAAAATTTTGAGAAATTCATGCAATGCAACGCAACATCATACATCTGCTACAAAGAACGTGGCAGCCTCATAAATAATGACAGAAATATGATTACAGTATGTATGAAATGCAAAAAGCAAGATGCTATCAAGTATACTTATTATGACTATAGGCTCGGTAGATTCAGATCCATGTTCCATTTCATGTCTGTATGTACTGACTTTTTATAGAAAAGGATCCATATGTATCGAGGAAGAAGAAAATAGCAAAACAAATTAACCTGACATCCAGCAGCCAAGGTATGGTAGCTTACTTTTATTAAAGGTCACATGGAGTTTGTAATGTTAAGAGTGTATTTTTTAGCCTTATTAGTGCACATCAAATGCCAAAAATAGTGAAAAAATTCAGTAGTCATTTGCTTCAAAGAAAAATATTATTTAATGTTCTTGTTTTACAAATAAAAATTAAAAAATTCAAGACTAGTAGACACTGGGTGATGTCAGTAACTTTGGAAGTAATCAATATTAGAGTAACATTACTTTTCATATATGCTCATTCTTTAAAACAAATTACTGATCCTCCTTGTAACCCATAATCACATTATCTGAGCCATTTACACTCTGCCTTGAGCTTTTTGGAGTCTGGTCTGTGCTCAGTGTTCCAAGAACATTTGATACAATGGTTCTATTTGATTTTTCAGTCCTTGTTGACTTCTGCTCTGGACAGCAACACACTGCTGAGATTTGATTCAAACTTGCAAACAGCAACTTTACTTTCACTTTATGTCTCTGCATCCCAGTTCCCAGGTTTATGACACTGATGATCTCTTTCCAGCTCATGAAGTTCTTTCTCTCTCTTTCATTATGGTCCTCCTTCATGGGTTATAGAACTAGCGCATTGCTGAAGTCCTTGCTGTGAATCTGAATTTGTAACAGGTACATAGATAGCAATTGGAAAAAAAATAAAAGTAAGATAATATTTCATTTGTTTTTGTTGAATGTCTAAACTAATTTTAACATAAGTTAAGGTATTCTGTTGCATATTTTAGTGTTTCTAAAAATATTTATTTTGGTTTTAGTATAGGCACTGTACGTGTAGTTAAATTTATATGATACAATGCATTTGCCAGCTACCTTGTGTAAAAAAGGTTACTATTTTTCAAAACTGAGATTTAAGAAATAGAAACAAAAAAATCCTCAGCACTTACTCATTTGCTATTCGGTTAAATATGCCAGGGTCAATTTTAATTGCTTGTTAAAACTGCAACTTGAACTTGAGTTTTCATTTTTTATAAACTAGCTTACACAGAAGTATGATAATTCCCATTCATTTAAACACAATGATAAATATCATAATGGGCCAAAGAAAACAAAAAAAAATACATTTAAGCACAAAAGAATTTATTATAATTTTAAAATAAAATTTTATTTGAGAGAAAGTTAGACACTGTCAAGTTTTGAAGCAGAAATCACTTGGGAATAATTTAAAAAGTGTTCTTTTTTGAAAATCTTACTTTCAGAGGACTATTTAAAAAATTTTTTATTGTTGTTAATTCTAAATGTAGAATTGTGGAACTATTGATGATGCATGCACATCATATATTTTTGAGTACCTTATAACAATATTGTACCCTTTGGGTTGGTTTTTCCTGCATAAACTAAACACATATATTTTGTTAAATATATGCATAGTGCAAATGACTATATTCAACTTTCAATGCAATCCTTAATAATTAAATTGCTTAACTGAGAAAGTGCTTGCAAAAGTTAGAGGACAATTAAAATACCCTCTTAGGTTATCTAACAACTTGAACTCAGATTTTGTTTGCCAATAAATTGTTTAATGATTTCATTGCTTATGTTGCTTCCAGTGAATGTGTTAGTTATCCAACATTAGTATGCTTCAAATGGCATGAGTTTTTAGACAATATTACTTAGGTTTTTTGTGGGGGGAGAGAGGAGAAACTGTATGGCCACTCTTGAACCATCTGATCATGAAATGAGTTTCTGTGCTTTCAGAAAGAGGGGTAGAGATATTAAAGATGTTAAAAAATCTTCTGCATGTGGTCAGTCAGTCTTCCCAGCACCATTTACTGAATAGGTTCTCTTCTCCCCAATGGTTGGTGGTGGAGACTTTGATGAAGATGAGTTGATTAAGAAATTAAGGTTTTACTTCTGGAATCGCTATCCTGTTCCATTGGTCGATATGCCTGTTCCTGTACAAATACCAGGCTGTTTTGATTATTGTAGCTTCATAAAAAAGTTTAAAGTCTGGGAGTGTGACTTTTTTTGCTGAGGATTATTTTGGCTATTCGTAGTTGCTTATGTTTCCACTCTCACCCCTCCTGTTCAACATGGTTTTGGAAGTCCTAGCTAGAGCAATCATACAAGAGAAGGAGATAAGTGGTATCCAAATAGGAAAAGAGGAAGTCAAGTTATCCCTCTTTGCAGATGATTCTACACCTCGAAAACCCAAGAGAATCTGTTAGAAACCTCCTTGCACTGATAAAGGACTTAGGCAAAGTCTCGGGTTATAAAATAAATGTGCAAAAGTCAGTTGCATTCCTATACACCAACAATAAACAAACAGAAACCCAAATAAAAAGCACAATCCTATTCACAATAGCCACAAAAAAAAAAAAAGAAAAGAAAGAAATACTTGGTATCGTCCTAATCAGAGAAGTGAAAGACATTTACAACGAAAACTACAAAACATTGCTCAAAGAAATCAAAGATGCCAAAACAAATGGAAAAAGATTCCATTCTCAGGGATTGGAAGAATCAACATTGTTAAGATGTCTATCCTACTCAAGGCAATCTACAGATTTAATGTACACCTCAAAACAAGGGTACATGCATAATGAACATTTGTATACCTAACCCTGAATTGTATCCCACATCTTTAAAATAAAAAAAAAACAATAAAATAAAAAGAAGAAAAACTGCCTTGCCTGTTCTTTAATGACATGCCTTCTAATAAATGTTTTATGTTATGCACAATGTCTGTGCTTCATCTTAGTACCATATTTTTCTGAATAAAAATGCTGAAATGTTTGCTGTCTTTGAAAAAAAAAATGACTCAGAAGAGTGGTCGAATGTAGCACTCTCCACTCAGCCTCTTTGAATGTACTTCTTCTCATCCTCTCTATCCCCACTTTGAAAATCTCTCCCTCCCAACAAGCTGTATTATTTCCCCACATTATAAACATGGAAATCCCAACACTGGAACACTGTGAATTAACGGTTCTTTCAGATAATCTCTGTAAGGGTTCATTACTTCGAACTATTTCTTATATACGTACATACATCTGACTCTTGAACAACACAGGTTTGAGCTGTGTGGCTCTACCTGATGTGTATAATCCTCTGCCTCTGCCACCTGAAACAGTAAGACCAATCCGTTCCTTCCTTTTCCAACCTCAAAGACTGTAAGGATGAAGACATTTAAGCCTATTGAATCTATAAAACGCGCTAAAGTTCCCACATCCCACAACATCTCTGTACGGTGCAAGAACATACAGAATGAACCCTGCTGGATAGTACTTAATGATTTAAACTCTTATTTCTTGTAATTTATCAGTTAGTTTATTGTTTTCTCATCCTATAATTTATTCTAAGTGTAATTGGCATACTTTTTAAGATTATTGTAGGATACTAGGTAATGGCTAAGTATGATAATTTATATAATATAAATGAAATTATAACTTTATATTAGTATACAGATATTGCAAATAAAAAAGAATTCTGCTTTTCAACATGGTTTTAAAGAAAATATTTTATTTATTTTATATGAATGGAGTGCAATTTCACAATGTAATAACGTAATACATAATGACTATGAAAACATAATATAGAAAACAATATCACAATAAGTAAATGGCAAATGACTACCTATCTATCTATCTATGTCTGTCTGTTTATCTATCTATCATCATTTATCTATCTATCTATCTATCTATCTATCTATCTATCTATCTTTCTATCTATCTATCTATGTAATCTATCACCTATCCAGTCTGGCTTATCTAGGTATTCATGCATCCTGTTTCTCTATTTATTACACCATCAGTTAAATTGAGATTATTTCAGTAAATAAGCACTGAATATTGTAATGAGAGTATGATTTTGCCATTTTATGTGGTCTGATTAGATGATTAAGATAAGAAGTTAACTATCACATAAAAGACTCCTACTTTATTTGTAAGTGAGTTTTTTTTGAAACTTAAATTGTATCATTTTTTCTTGAGAGTCAAGGAAACAGCAGATAATTAATTCTTTTTTTTGAGTTGGAGTCTCACTCTGTTGCCCAGACTGGAGTGCAGTGGCTGCTCCTGGCCACTGCAGCCTCGACCTGCTGGGCTCCGGGGATCCTTCTGCCTCAGCCTTCCAAGTAGCTGGAACTACAGGCGTGTGCTACCACACCCGGCTAATTTTTGGATTTATTGTAGAGATGAGGTCTCACCAAGTTGCCCAGGCAGGTCTTGAACCCGCGGGCTCAGGCAATCCACTCACCTCAGCCTCTCAATTTGCAGGATTACAGGCTTAGCCACTGAGCCTGGCTCAGATATTTAATTCTAATAACTCATTGTTACCCTCCCCAGAATCAGCATAATAATTTAAGAGACATGGTCAAGCAAAACTAAGTCAAACATCTGAAATTGACTCTGAGTTTACTAAAAGCAGTGATCATACTGCCTTCAGTGCAGACAGCATGAATAAGAAAATATTTCTATTCTATAGGATCACTGAGATGTCAGGACAAAAATAAGTATTTTTGAGTAGAAAACAACAAACACATGTATAGATTGCCCCTGTCATATCAACCACACGTCTAACTTTAGCTCCAAATCATCTTTCTGTTTCTCTAGACTGACAGAGATCTTTTAAATGTCAATCTTTATCCTTTTATATGCCCCAAATTCTAAATTACTTTCTGTTAAAAGTATATGCTTTGTATAAGCTTTACTATCATATATATATATAAAATCCCATCTGAAAAATACCTTTGCCAAAGTGATCAATATCTTCTTCCCATAGTCACAGGTTTTGTGTATGTTTCACTAATGCTAATTATGGGTTTATTTGGGCTTCACAAATACATGACTTAAAAATGAGGTGATTAATAAGAAGAACATGTAATAATGAGACATTTGCTTACTTGAAAATAAGAGCATGAATAATTCAGTAGTCAACATGTTGTATTTATAGTGTGCTTGAGCCATATATAGTTTATAATTGGGTTTCAACTCTATAAATTAACTTCATAATTTACATGGCACTGTAAGATGTTATAGTATAGGTGATATACATATACAATTCATCATTGAGGACATCTTTGTGTGTAATGTGCTATCTGCTTCCATAACAGTCAACTTTTCCATAATAAAAAGTCTAGTCTTTATCAGATTCTGCTGAGTATAAAGGTGTCAGTAAATAATGTGCAGACAAATAAATACAACAATAAACAGATAATAAAAACTAATAGATCAATATGGTTGTGCATTAGTGTATGCATTTCAGAGGTGTTTTAAGTTAGAGGAAAGCTCCGTTTCACATTCATATTTTGCCTTCCTTTTTATGTCAACATTTTCTGCTTTCATAAATGTACTAGTATGAAGGAACATTTAGAACCTTTAAAACATTTCATAGAGCAAAATAGAGAAAGTGGATTATTTCCATCTGAAATAGTTTCAGAAACCACTCCAAGAATTAGAGCCATTGTGGATTGTATAAAATAGGATTAATAAAACATGCTGGATGCTATCAGAGGAATCCAGAGGGTAACTGCAGAGCACTGAAAACAGGTTTATACCTCTGATTCCTGATGGTTGTTTTTAAAATTTTAAATGATAATCTCTTAATTTATGTCAAGAAATCATTCGTTTTGATCTGGAAGATTAGTAAAATATCTACTAATATGAAAAGTGCTACAGAAAAAGAACTGTGTGTTCTTGGTGAAAGTGAAATTCTGGGTTACTAGTCCACAGGTGAACTCTCTGCCAATTACTTCTAAAGAGACAATTATGCAGTGTTTCGGCTTAGACAAATTAATGTATGTAATTTGTAGGCCTGTTTATTCATTTACAATGAGACAAGCAGAAGAGACCTGAGGGGTCGATCCTCTTCCTGTAAGCAGAGGATGGCGTTGTGGGGGCAGGGAGTAGGGTAGTGGGAAGGGTTGAATTAATGTTAATCCAATGTTGGCTTTGTAAATAAGGAATCAGATCCTGGTAAGCTTCCACTATAGCCAGATGGGTTCATCTCACAATATAGGCAGCTTTGCTGACAAAACTCAAATTCTCAAATCTATTAACTATGATTCTTCTCCCTGGCATTGCTGATATGGGCAATGTCAATATTTATCTCAGGGACTCTCTTGATTATAAAATTTCTTGGCTGACCCACTTTTTTCTTATTGACATGATCTTCCTTCAGATATGCTCATGCATTCAATCAGCTGTACTCAGTGGTAGAATTACCCCGAAGCTAAGAAACATAAGCTCCTCACTTGAACAAGTCTCTTCCAAGGCCTGAGGAAAAAGCCAGAACAAAGTGTCCACATGGTAATATATTTTTATAAGATTTTCAAAACTAACATATTTATTTCTGAAAGAAGTCATCCAAATTGCATAAACTTCAGGCCCAGAAAACCCAAATCTGTTCTGAGTTATTATTAAATGTGATAGTCTTAGCCTGGGAATTATTTTGTTAAGTCATGGTGATTTTTATGTGTATATTCTGATGTAGACTGTAATTTTTTATAAAATCATCTAATTTTTTTCTGTTTTAACTTTTTTAGGCAACTCTTCAGGTACTTTCCAGTTCCTTACACCATCTGGCAACTTTAAAAATAAAATGAAGCTACAACCTCCTTGCAGGATATGTCTCGCATATGACTACAACTTTGATTAATTGTTTTATACATTTCAATTTCTAAACCGTCTGCTGCTTAAATAGCCCTAATTCTTGCAGGTTAGTTATAACATCGCTTGAAGAAAGAAGCAACAGCTGTATACCCAGCCTGCAGTTGGTCCTCTATCTCAATCCTATGAAATATTATCTACTATGATATTTTCTGGGAGGGCACATATATTAATGTATTAATGATGTGTACTCTCTCTAGATCCAATCTTCAACAAGGTGTCTTATATGTGCATACTGGGATGTCCAACTTAATTTATAAGTAAATATGTATTACATAGACCAACACTTCTCAAATAAAGCAAAGAAGATATCATTCTGATATTCCCATTAGCAATCAAAACAATCAGAATCATTTAAAGACATACTGCTGTCTTTTCATAGTTCAACAACATTAAATAAGTACAGATTGTCATTTACATTAAGAGACATTGAAGAAGTTCATCAATTAGATTTAGATGACTTGAAAATCATGAGAAGAAAGTAAAATAATTGTCATCTCACCATAGTGCTTAGCTAAAATATTCTCAGGGTCAAAACACTCTGAAATAAATATTTTAATTGCATTTTAGATGACTAAATTGGGGCTCACATACTTAGCAAACTAAAAGGTAAATGTCAGGGATAGAGTTCATATTTAGCTAATTTACCCTAAGACCTATTCAGATTGAAAGGGAAGATGCTACATAGATAACATTTGACAGTTGATAAAATACTTTTATATATATGTTGTGTTATTTATATTTCACAAAAATTGGTGCTCAGAGGGTTTAAATAGTTTAAAACTACTCATGCTATCTCACCCTGTTGAGGGAGATTTAAGCTTAGAACTCCAGCTCTAGATGAGGTTGATTTTGGTTCCATAATCCACTAAACCATGCTGCTGGAGAAGTGATCTGTGTTTATGTGTATGTCTTACAAATAATGACTGGTGAAATTTTTAAAATGAGACATTTTTCTAACATCACATGTCTCAGATTTGCTGAATGCTAAAAGACCAAAAAACAAAAAAAAAAGCTATCTTCAGAGGATGATTTCTAGAAAGTTCATGGTTATGGTGCCATGTGAATTATAGACAATTATAAAGAGAATAACCACAGATGGTTTCAATGTTTCAAATTTATGAGTCAAGAGTACCAAAAGAAATGTTAGTCACCAAAATGAGCAGCAGGTTTAAGCATGTCCTATGGTGACAGAAAGTCTGAATTTAAGCCTGAACTATAAGAAAAGAATTTTAATATTTCCTTGAGCAAACTTATTTTATTCTCCCAAATCCTTAGTGTGTTTGGCTTGAAACATGGAGCAGGAGTCGCAGAACCATAGATGCAGGACAGTTCCAGGTGCCAGCCTAGATATTAACTAAGACAAACTCCAGGACTGTGGATGGGTGGTAGATGTTGTTATTTTTATCTAAATTTACAAAACAGGCCAGGCTCGGTGGCTCAGCCTGTAATCCCAGCGCTTTGGGAGGCTGAGGCGAGTGAATTACCTGAGCACTGGTTCTAGACCCATGCCAGCAACTTGGCGAGACCTCATCTCTACAATAAATCAAAAAATTAGCCAGGCATGGTAGCGCACGCCTGTAGTTCCAGCTACTTGGAAGACTGAGGCAGAAGGATCACCAGAGCCCAGCAGGTCGAGGTTGCAGTGGCCGGGAGCAGCCACTGCACTCCAGTCTGGGTGACAGAGTGAGACTCCAACTCAAAAATAAATAAACAAATAAATAAATTTACAAAACTTGGTTAAATAACGTAACGTATTTCTTATCCTCAAACAGGAACCCCTTATACAAGGTATACTTCAATAATATATTCCAAAGATGTAATAGAAAGAAGGGTAGTTTAATAGATGGCAATTCGCTGAGTGTGGTGGCTCAAGCCTGTAATCCCAGCACTTTGGGAGGAGGAGGCAAGAGGATTGCCTGAGCCCAGGGTTCGAGACTAGCCAAGGCACTTAGCGAGACCTCGCCTCTAAAAAATAAAAAGATGGCAAGTTGGTCCAGAGATAGCCATACCTGGGTTTTGATCCCAGTTTTGCTATTCTGTAGCTAGATGGCTTTAGATAGAACATTAATAGCTCCATAAATTTCTCCTCATTTTCTTCACATGCTAATATTATGGATTAAATATTGCTATGGTCCAAATGTGTCCCTCCAATATTCATGGTGAAACCTGATCTCCATTGTAGTAGTATTAAGAGATGAAGAGTTTGGGGGAAGTGATTAAGTCATGAGGCCTCTGCCCCCATGAATGGGGTTAGTGCCCTTATAAAGGAGATAAGGAAAACTTCCTGGCCCCTCCACCATGTGAGGACTCAGCAACAAAGCTCCATCTTTGGAGCAGAGCTTGAGCTTTTGCTACACAGCGAATCTGCTAGTGCCTTGATTTTGAACTTCCCAGTCTTCAGAACTCTGAGAAATAAATTTCTCTTGTTTGCAAATTGCCTACTCTAAATTATTTTGTTTTAGTAGCCTGAGTAGACTAAGACAAATATGAACAAGGAACATGAGCTCAATATAAAGTGATGATAGTAATGAAAAAGAAACAGCTAAACATTTGTTTTAATTTTGTTTGAATAAATGATCTGAAAGATATTCTAGACTGTTCTCTTAAGTATAATGAAGTTGTTCAAGTTTGGATTATAATTAACATACTAACTTAAAAATGATTCCAGATCATTTTATAAGTATCCATAACAAAATTCTTCAGCCAGGGATATAATTAACAACAAATAGAGGGGAAAGGATTGAAGAAAGTACCACTGCTTTAGGTTTAAGTAAAATCAAGCATGGCACTTCCTACGAATAAATATCTCTGGACCTTGAGTTATAATTGAATACTCCTCTTCCACCTACACCTTTCAAGTTAATTCCTGATCACCTGGTCACCATGTCTGGGCTCCTCAAAGAAATAAAGCATGTCTGGGAAGAATCAACATTAAATGTTGTTAAATGCCTTTAATTTAAAATCATTTCTTAGATTTTACTGAAAAACATTCACATTAGACAATGTAAAAATAAAGACAAGAAAACATTAATTTAGAGATACAGCACCAATTGTTTTTAAAAATTAAGAACACATTTTTTTTTCTTCCAAGACAACTAGAATCTTAATTAAATGTCATCTATACCAACCAAATTTTAGCTACAAAATGCAGAGTTAAGATTTCAGGGGGCATATCTGGCAGGAGACTAAAATATTAACTATATTCTGTGGAATGATTTTTAATTTTCAGATGCCAATTATGAACAATAACCAACCCAAAGCACTAAGTAAAATTAGGATAGCAATAAATTCTGCCACACGATAAAGCACAAGAGAGAAAATTATGATAATGAGAGTCATTAAAGAATATAATAGGAACTTGATAATTGTATATTCTGGGCCCAAGAATTCAAGTGGAATTGTGGGTATGAGCATGGAAAAAAGAATTGTAAGGTGGAATGAGATAAATAGAAATAAGCATAGTGTCTGCACCTACACTGAATGTGACTATATCATAGTGTTTGAATCACTGTCATACACATGAAAAGAATTCATTTATGCAAAAGCTTCCAAATGTTATGGGTTTATAACCATTAGCATTAATTTAATGCAAAGATTATTTGTACACAGGAGTTTCAAGTGCTTTTAATGAAGTATGTATAAAACTATCCTGCTGTCATACAGACTGTGCTGATGGTATTTGACTAATTTGGGAATAATTATAATGTGATATGGAGAAACGATGTAATGAACTTATGTTTCCTTGGTCTTCTGAATACCAAGCATCCCAAAGTGGGCTGTAGAAAAGGGCACTGAGATCAAATAGATCTTGGAAATTCAACACATTACATATTCCCAGTGTGGACTTCATAATGCACATTGCCATTTTAAAGTCTCTGTGAAGTCTTGTAATAGAGATACCTATTTATCCTCATTTAATCTAGGTATGTTCTGTGTCACCTATTAACATTGACAGAATGCACAATATGCTTTGAAAGATGCTCATCTAAATTATAAAAGTTCTTTCAGTATATTTATGTTCGAGCTTGGATATTTCTGTGGTTTTTCTTATTACAGTATGACAGTACTCATGTTCGCCCACATCCATACCCTGATTCAGATGAAAACACCTGGAATTTAGAGAGCAATTTACACTTTTAAAACACTCTGCATTTCATCTGGCAATATTCTCTTGAAGTATTATCAGCTGCCCCATTCTGAAATCAGAAATCTTCATGCTACTGCTAGGTCTCTCATAGCCAATATCATTCACACCTAGTTGGAAAGTAAATTCTCCAATAAGTTTCTACTTTCCTTATGTCCCTCCACAGTCCTCTGTTACAGTGCTGCTCTAATTCTGCCTCAAGTACTAGAAATACCTCATATCTTCCCGAACCTCCAGTGACACGAGTCTCCAATTTATAACCTCACTGTGGCTTCTAATCATTTTCTGCAGAAATAAATTTATGATCACAGACCCCAATGGGACATCCTAGTCTGTCTCAGCCTCTTGGGTGCCATTTATCTTCTGCCATTATCCAAATATACTTGCTCTAAGGAAGACTTAATACCCTCCCTGCTTTGTGCAGCACTTAGGATGACCTAGATAATCATGGACATTTGCCAGAACTGTCAGCCACGTGTGAATGGCCTCATAACATTAAGGGGTAAGTGCTGCTTGACTTTTGAGTATTTATTTTATTAAAATGGGAACTATATATCAGGCATGTTATAATGTGCTCCACAATAATTATATGGTTAGAATATGCTGCATTTACTGTTTTATTTTTGGCAATGTTAATAATGAGCACTTAGTGGCCATCTCATTCAGTGAGGTAGGTACTATATCCCCATTTTACAAATGTAAAAGCTAAGTCTTAGATCAAGCATGTTGTTCACGTAACATTATTGTAAAATTTTGAAGACATACTTCCCTGGAAGCCCTGGATAACTGTCTGACACTCCTTATTTCACAACGATTGTTAACTCAGCCCATTGGTTTAGGTAGGCCAAGCAGAGTTTCTTCCCCTGAAATTATCCTGTAAAAGAGATTCCTGTCTCAGTATATGGTTATCTTTGAAATGAATGGTTTTCTTTTTTTTTTTTTAAGTGAGAGTCTCACTCTGCCACCCAGACTGAAGTGCAGTGACATGCTCATGGCCACCGCAGTCTTGACCTGCTGGCTCAGGTGATCCTTCCACCTCAGCTTTCCAAGTAGCTGGAACCACAGGCATGTGCCACCAACCGAGTTTGTTTGTTTATTGTGGAGACCAGGTTTCACCATGTTGACCCAGGCTGGTCTTGAACCCATGAGTTCAGGCAATCCTCTTGCCTCAGCCTCCCAAAGTGCTGGGATTACAAGCATGAGCCACTGTGCCTGGCTAGAGGTAGCCATTTTCTTATTTGTAGAAAAAGACAAACAGTAGAGAAAAGAATGAAACACGTGATGATAAACAACTTTCTGACATATGCAAATTTCCAATTTCTGCTCCTGTGTTGCAAGGCATTATATTCTCTTAATAAATCCCCTTGCAATTTTTTGCCTTAAGGAAGTTGGCATTGTTTTCTATGATATGCAATCAAATAGTTTCTAATATTGCAGTCGTGCCTGACTCTTTCTTTGTCCTATATTACATGGCATTTCCTTCACGTCTCCTTCTTCTGGCTCTTATTCAATAACAAATAAAAAATGTAGTTAATAAACCCTTTCTAGATCTCCGACAGGAGAAGTTTCCATATATAACGTCTTCTCAAAAAGGAATAATCCTTGAAGAAATGCACAGTCATTTCTAATTTAAGTTTTCAGAATAAGGTGTTCAAAAAGGCATAGCATTAGATTTTCCAAATTCAGGAAAGAAGTATAAGAAAGTTATATTGAAGGATTTGTGTGTGTTTAATGTAGCTGCTAATGAGGGCTATTTCAGGACTCTATTTAAAAATTCAACTGCAAATAAAGTTAAGTAGCTAGGCAAGGTATTGACTGTGGTTTAAGTTAAGGAGCTCACTTGGAAGCAGATGGCTGAAGAAGGAAAGAGTAGGGCAAAATCATAAATCATAACAGAAGAAGACAAAGAGGACAAGGGAGCAAGTCAAAGAGGGTAAAAGAGGCTGGGCAACAAAAGATCCAAAAAGAAGCAAAGGAGAAGGGGGTAAAAGGAAGGACACAGTAATAAAGGGAAAGAGAGGGCTGCCAGCATGAAGCGACGTGCCCAGAATGCTAATGAGAAGCTGCAGCACAGGCCAGCACAGCGCCAAGGAGCAGTGGTGAAAGGCTGCACAACAGCGGGACAGTCTGAAAAAGTAGCCTTGTGCCAGAGGGCTTGGAGCGAGCCTCCTCCCTCATCCCAAGGAGAGGTCTTTAAAATGTAAGGTGCATGACTTCTCTCAATTGGAAGTTATTCTTTAAAAGAAGGCCACAAAATTCAGAGAAGAAAAACGTGACAACAGAATGTAATGAAAGAAGAAAAAATGAGAGTCAAAAGTGGGCAAAATGACAATAAGGGCAAAGTTAATAAAATATGAAGCTGGCTGTGCCCAGAATTTTTTTTTTCCTCTTTAGAAAACATTTTGATTCTTTCCAAATGACCTTGACTGCTCTCTTCGATCTCTTCACATAACAACCCAATACTGAGGATGTACACACAATTCATTTAATTGTTGTTCACTTCAGGTGTTACTTCAACGAGCCCATAACAATATTGAAGTGAGCTGTAACCTTGCAGAGGCAAGCTATACTTGGATCAGAACATCATGGAAAATACACACAGGCACAGGGCTCACAATTGCCACTTGCAGTTATGAAAACAATTCTCCTGCTTCATCAACAATTCATTTTGCTTCATGTAGAAACAAAATAATAATGTGCATATTGGCATGAAGGTAAATCTTTAAATTTCCACCTTTTTCTTTTCTACCTACATTTACACCAATGACCATCCTTGTCTATTGTGAGATACTGAAGATGCAAAGGAACAATTGGTCACACAATATATGATAAATATGATAATACAACTCTCACCCACAAATGATGCCTGGGAAGCCAAACCATGATCTCTGCAGTAATTGTTCCATACAGGTGACAATTTTGGCAACAAATGCTTATTTTGCCATCCTTCCCCCATTCCCCTTCTTCACCTCGCAACTCCAGACCAATCAGAGAAAGCCAAATAACCTTCTGAAACCAATCACATAAAAGGCCTCATTTCTAATTAGCCTATCTTCAGCTTTCCTATGCCAATAACATCTAATCAGAGCACTTCGAAAATCTTCATTTTCCTACTATAAAGTTTTCTTAAACTTCTACCTGCCTTGAAGTCTGCCAAGCCCAAGTGATGATGGCTGACTTCCTTGAAATTGTAAGTTCTGAATTAATAGTCTCTTTTTGTTCTTACTTGGGTAGTCTTCGTTTGTTTCAAAAAAAAATGCTTGGGATTTAAACACCATATAGATGCTAAGCAAGATATTCAGCCCAGATTTCTCTCCTGGATGCCTGAATCCCTCCCCAAAATCCACACTCAGAAATTTAATGGGTTCCTCAAACTTAACATGTGTAAAGATGCCCACCCACATACTTTCTGAATGCTCCATCATTCCAATTTCTTCAATCCAATATCCTGATATAATTGTTGGCTTCTCTCATTCTCATATGCCTTGTATCTAATTCAACAGCAAATACTGTTGGCTCAACTTTCAAAAGGTATAAAGAATCTTATTTAATTACACTATTGTATCATTACTTACTTGGTTGATTGTCCAAATATTATCACCTCTCATCTGGATGAGTGTAACAGCTTCTTAATTGATCTCCCTGCTTTTGCTCTAGCCCCCCCCGTTGGTCTATCAAAACTATAGCCAGAACAATCCTTTTAAAGCTGTCAATCAGTTTGGCACATCTTTGCTTCCCTTCTCACACAGATTTAATGTCAAAGTTTTGAAACATTTTTACAAGGTCTTAAATGATCTGTGCACCAATACCCTTTGCCCCAGTTACGTTCCAACCACCTCTGTTTGGGTTGTAATAGATACATTTTCAACAGCTAGGAGTGGCCCATGGTAGAGTATTCTTTTTTTTTAAGTGTTAGAGGACACATTTTAAAAGAGAATATAATCATACTTTCATAAAAATATAAAATGAACATATGTGAAATTAAAATTATTTACATTATTGGTTTGGTTTGTTTGTTTGCTTGTTTGTTTGAGTTGAGGTCTCACTTTGTCTCCCAGACTGGAGTGCAGGGGCAGGATCATGGCTTGCTACAACCTTGGCCTTCTGGCCTCAGGCAATCCTTCTACCTTAACCTCCAGAGTAACTGAGACTACAGGTACGCACCACCATGCCTGTTTTGTTTTTTTTTAATTTTATTTTTGTAAAGATGAGATCTTGTTATGTTGTCTAAGCTTGTCTTGAACTGCTGGACTCAAGCAATCCTTTTGGCTCGGACTACCAAAGTACCGGGATCACAAGAGTGAGCCTCTGATCCCGACCTATGTTATTCATTAATAAGGAAACCAGTCAGATGTCATTATTGGTTCAAAGGATAATCAAAAGAGCAGAGACATGTATAGACAATAAAGGATTCTGAAGTGAATTTACCAATAGTTGGGGTCAGAACTATCCACAAGACAATAATCAATTTTGTTCCTTTGGGAAAACTAATTTACATCTCTAAGAATAAGAATAATTTTCATTATTTTCACTAGTCTACAACCTCCAGTGATATGAAATAGCTCAATACAGTGAAAGGGAAAATATTCCATGTGAGTGAGCTGGATAGTGGAACAGTCACACAAGTGATCTGATGGTGAAGAGAAGTAAGAATTCAGGAAATAGAGCTGAGCTGTAATAGAGAAAAAGCAGAGTCTTGACAAAACTTTTTAGTGAAAAGTTGCACAATATAAAGGAAAAGATGTCAAGGAAAAAACAATACTAGATGGTAAAAGTAGAATGCAAACAGAGGTAATAAAAATAAGAAGAAAATGAATCTGTCTAAAGCATAACATCAGAGTGAGAAGGCCCCACCCTTGCTACTCAAGTTCCTTGAGTCACTGTGGCTCTCAAGGTTTTAACATATGTTTTCATTTTTGCGAGGTGCAGATATTCCAGAATTTTGGGGTTCTTTCTACTCCTCTTCCTAAAATGACTTCCAAAGGATGTTGCAACACAACGTAGCATGAATGAAAAGATTGTTTTCCCCTATGTCTCAAAGACTCCAAATAAAATACTACTTAATATAATGCTTAGAGTGCAGGATGTGTTAAATAAGTGTTTGAATAACTAAACTGATTTGAATCCATTTAGCCAAATTTCTCAGTTAGTCGATCTGGCTTTCAGAGACTGATGAGTGTCTCAAATACACTCACATTCACTAATAACAACAAGCTTCTACCACACTTACTGGCCTAATGGCTTGCCTCATATCTGGCACAGATTTTAGGTTTTTAAAATCTAAAACCTTCGACAAAATCATTGTTAACATTTTAAACTTATATTCTCTTCCAAATATAATTTTAAAAGGATAATTTATGTTTTTAATTTGTCATCTGCTTGCTAACAAAATTTAAGCCTCTATTGTGCATTGACTACCATCCTTTCTATGCTCTATTTCTCAAAAAATGAAATTATGAAGAAGAAATTTACTGAAATTGTTGTACTAGTCAGGGAAAAAATGCCACTAGAGTGTGCTACAAAATATTTAATTTTAAGGAAAGCCAAATAAAAATAGAATGTATTTTTGTAGGCAATATTTTACTGTGTGTGTTACATATCTATACAAAGAGAGACATAGGCGTAGAGTTAGACTTCAAAGATAGACATAGACACAGACACAAGCATAGACAGAGACATAGAGGCATAGAGATGACAAGTAAAAGTGAATTTGTGTCCTCCTCTCCGTCATCTCACTTTCTTCCTTTTTTCTTCCTTTCAAAAACCATGCTTGATGTTGAAATTAATGTAAACTGGGTACAAAATTACAACATCTCTATAAACTGGGCATGGTGGCTCACGCCTGTAATCCCAGCACTTTGGGAAGTGAAGGTGAGAGGATTGCCTGAATCCATGGGTTCAAGACCCAATTGGGCAACTTGGTGAAACAATAAATCAAAAAAATTAGCTGAATGTGTTGGTGCATGCCTATAGTTCCAGACATTTGGAAAGCTGAGGCAGAAAGATTGCCTGAGCCCAGCAGGTCGAGGCTACGAAAGCCATGAGTGTGTCATTGCACTCCGGCTTGGGTAGCAGAGTAAGATTCAAACTAAAAAAGAAACAAAAAAAAAAACAAAAAAACACAAACTCTATGTGTTTCACTTTTCTAATGGGGTACCAGTATTGGACAACCTTACTTGATAACTGAATAAAATAATCTTAAGGCCTACATAAACTTAGAGACTACACAAATCTCTAATAGTATTTAAACACTTCTAGGATGCTTATGGTAGCAAATAACTCATTATTTTGACAGGTGGTACTGTATTTAGTGACAACTAAAAGTATTACATGTTTATTTCATACACTATTTCAAAATATTTCTCCTCATAATTTCACATTAATTCAACACGTCTCCCCATGATTCCAACTTGGTTATCCAGAGAAATAAAAAGTAAACATAATTTCTCTTTCTTTCATGATAAGCCTTTAGATTTGCCATATCCTTCCTAAAGTCATCTCAGTCCTGTTGAACATTTTTTATATTTTATGGTGTACAAACAGCTCACCATTTAAATTACGCTGTTTGAGAGGCCTAATCTTTCAGCAGTATTTTAAATTTAAGATGTCATTGCTATACTAATAAACTCCCTTTGTACACTGGATTTCCAAATTATTTTTTGTTTCTAACCTATTTCTTGTCTCTATAGGTCCCATGAAATATGTAGACATGTCAGTTAATAAAATCTAGAAGTTTCATTAGACTTTTTTGTTTTATTTTAATTCTGATATTCTCTCTCACTCTCCCCAATTTCCATATTATGCTAATATTCCTTAGGAGATGATACACATTGAGCCCCTCTGATTTGAAAAGCCGAAATGCTCCAAAATCTAAACTTTTTGAGTATTGATATGACTTCACAAGTGGAAAATTCCATACCTGATATCTTTGCTTTCTGATGGTTCAATATACACAAACTTTATTTCATGCACAAAATTATTTTAAATGTTGTATAAATTTTCCTTCAGGCTATGTATACTAGGTGTACATAAAACATGGCTCGCTTACCCCATATATCTCCTTATGTATGTGTAAATATTTTGACATATGAAATCTGAGACATGTTTGGTACCAAGCATTTTAGATAAGAGATATTCAATCTGTAGTTAATTCTCTAGATTTTAATAGTCTTCAAGATAGATTTTGACAACTCTTAATTTGTGCAACTTATTCTTTGAATTTAAGTTCAGCACTTTACACTTATCCTACTATGATTCCTTAAAAGTTTGATTCTTCATTCAAAATATAAAAGTTCAAATCAACTTTTGATTATTTAGAAAAGTTATTGCAGCAGACTGTGTGGTGGGAATTGCCAAAATTAAAAAAAAAAAGATGTATACAATTCCTGATGTTAAATCTAGAAATACCATAAAGATGTTAACCACAATTATTAGTTTTAGTAAATGCAGACTGGCAGCAGGTGGTCTTTCTTTCCTATGTGGTCATGAAATTTTGGACTCACAGGCACTCCGCCTTTTGGCAATTAGTTATAGTTTCTGCCATTGACCTTTATGCAAATTGGCATATTTACTTAAGTTGAATCTCTGAGTTCTGTTTCTCTCCTACTGATTTCCAAACTAAGAGTATCTTCAAATAGCCAGAAGTATAACTGATTGATTCTGGAAATAAAA
The DNA here is from genome assembly GCF_000164805.1 of Carlito syrichta. Taxonomy (NCBI): domain Eukaryota; kingdom Metazoa; phylum Chordata; class Mammalia; order Primates; family Tarsiidae; genus Carlito; species Carlito syrichta. The sequence goes on from NW_007253885.1 coordinate 1,020,533, forward strand.
TCTTTCTATAATAGTCCACTACTCTAATGCTGTTATCTTTTTTTTTTTTTTTTTTTTTGAGTTGGAGTCTCACTCCGTCGCCCAGACTGGAGTGCAGTGGCCGCTCCCGGCCACCGCAACCTCGACCTGCTGGGCTCCGGTGATCCTTCCGCCTCAGCCTTCCAAGTAGCTAGAATTACAGGCATGCACTACCATGCCTGGCTAATTTTTTTATTTGTTGTAGAGATGAGGTCTTGCTGCCCAGGAGGGTCTCGAACCCGCGGGCTCAGGCAATCCACTCACCTCAGCCTCCCAAAGTCACGGGATTACAGGCAATGCTGTTATCTTACTTGGTCTTTACTCCATCAGACTTTCTTTTCTTTGCAGTCAATTTTTTTTTTTTTTTGGACAAACAGATGTCCTTGACATTACCTTGTACCTTGTTTTCTTTTGCTTTCTATTTCTCAACTTACGTTATGGGTTCTTATTCTTTTATCTGTTCCTAAAATGTTTTTTTGCCAGCATCTTATTCTTTCAAATAATCTAGTTGCTGTCCAATGTGTTTTTTATTCCAATAATTACTTTTTGATTTTTAAAAATTATCATTTATTCATTGATGGCATATGTCTGTATTATCAGTCTAGATGCCTTTTCTGAGATTTTAATCTATAGATGTATCTATTTTGTAGACATGGATACATATGAAATATCAACATGGATGTCCCTGCGAGGGGGCTCATTATCTCCCCAAATTTGTGTTGTTTTAGTGAGTGAAATAAAATAGTGTCACATCCTTCTTAGTCAACTGATACTTAAATTAAAACCCCACTAGAAATCTTTAATTCTCTGTTTTTTTCAGGCTCAAGATCCATCACAAATTCCCCTTAGATCAGGCTTTCACCAATTTATTACAGTTAGTAAAACAGACAACTACACTCCTTACTGTCAGTCATATGCATGTATGTTACTGTGCATGCAGTTTTTAAAATTCCCATTGCCTTTTCTTCCAGAGACATTTTCATAAATTGCAAATCAATGTGTTTTATTCCCCTGTATAACAATCTTCCAACCATCCCCATAGCATTGGTAGAAAGTCCAAACTTACTAAAATGTACAAAGCTTCTAACAATTGTTTCAGTCTTTATTTTCAGCATTTCGTACCTCATTCCCAATGTCCACACAGTGTTCTTCCTACCACTCTGATCAACTTGCTATTTATTCTAGTATACCACTTACATTACTACTGCTGCTCCTGTCTGAGAAAACTCTTTTGGCCATTGACTAGGCCAATTTTGACTGGCTAATTCCTATTCCCTTTTCAAGATTGAACTCCTCTATAAAGTTTTTCCTGAAATTTATTGACTTGTGTACACTTATGGTTCTCTGGCCTAATCAAGATTTTCTCATTTATCTTACTGTGCTAAGTAAGTGAAACCATTTCACTTGTCCGACTTTTCCAAGGATACTAAGGAACGTTTGAGAACTGCAAACGTTAACATATTATTCCATCTCGGTCCCTATAACCAAAAATCCTGTGGAATAGTATATGTGTAACAAAAGTTTTCTGAATGACTAGCATGCCTTTATTTTGCATTCATTTCATTTTTTAACATATTTTCAGTGGCCCTATTACTACCTTATACTTCTTTAGAGATAGGATTTCAGTAAAGTCCAAATTATCTAATTCTACTGAGACTATCTCATATATGTATTTTTTAACTCATTTAAAAAATATTAACTATCTTTGTTTGTAGCTAAATTCTTTTAGTTTTTGAGCTAAATTCCCAGGGCACCATGTACCTGTCATCATCGTCACAATGTATAGTTTGATAATGACTCATGTCTAAGCTCCATGAGGACAGGAGATTATATATTATTCCATCGTTGTATATCTAGCATCTCATACAGTGACTGACAAGATGGGTAAACATACAATATATATTTCTTTATTCAAAGTATGAATCAATATACCTCCACAGGGAAATGATAAAATGTGATTTAATAAACATCTTTAGAAAACAGTTAGTCAAGAGAGTGACAGGTTAATACGTCTATGGAAAAGGAAGTGGTGGCAATCAGATAAATAAAAACCCTGATTAGAGGTTTAATTTATTTCCCATGCAAAGGTTTATACAATAAAACAGTCCACTAAGGAGTCTTATGGAATGTCTTCAGTGTGAACATCATGATTATACATAGAATTTGTATTGGAGTCAGACATTTTGTATCTAATTTGTGTCCGAATATCATTCTAGTAAAAAAGAAGAGGTGGTTTTATAGGGTTATTTTTAACATTTTGATTTTAAACTCATTTTATTTTAGTTATGATTATAGATTTCATGAATCATAGTACCAGATAATACTTCATATTGTATCATTAGCTTAATAAAATAAAACTTGGTTTCTCATGTAATAAAAATGAAAATTATCTGTACAGTACTATTTATAAATGTTTCCCAAATCACAGCAAGATGGATTATAGTCCCACAGAGCATTCAATATGAGCTCTTTCTTGCATGGATAGAAAAAGGAAATTCACTTTGAACTGAATTGAGATAAACATATTTCATAAGTGAAATCAAGTTTCAATATTTCACAGCAGTGAAAGCCAAAGTAAGTCAAAGAAGATATATTATAAATGCCATACTTCAAACAAAAACTGGTATTATCATAATATTAAAACATATGCCCTATTTATCAACAGATTTCTCTTTCATATCCCTTTCTTTAAAACATAATTTGAAATCTTTTGTATCAATATTAAACAAAATTGATATACTATATCATTACAAATACAGGCTGCTATATTTTTTAAAACATTTTATTCTGTCTTCTTATTTTTTGTGGACCAAAGGATGTTGTCATATGTGGAAGACTATAAACAATAGCACATTTGCTTTGAAAAATAAATCATAAATTAAACATTTTTTCTTGTGTATTTTTTTCTGTATTCAAGAAAATTTTTTATTTTACAACAAAATGTGACTTTTAGTCTTCTAGGCAGTAATATTTTAGATTTATTTCTATTTTTATTTTAAAAATTTGGTTGCTATATAATCGTTGTATATAAAATTGAGGCCCATATGATATTTTCATATCTGTATTAAATATGCAATGATCAAATCAGGATAACTGGGATATCAATGACCTCAAAAAATTAGCATTTTTGTGTGTGACAGGAGCATTATAAATCTTATCTTCCAACTATTTTGGAGTATATGATGAATTATTGTCACCTATAATTTCCCTACTATACTACTGAATACTGAAATTAACAGTCAACATACCACTAGCACATGTAACATAATATAAAATTTAATGTCTATATTGACCTGGCTCAAACTATATCTATGTGTTCATATGGGGCTTGCCATCTTCAGAAAATAATTTAAAGTCATTTAATGGTTGGCTTCTATTTGATGTAAAAGCAAATTTACCACCACTCTGAAGAGAAACCAATTTAATCTTCTAAAAATTGTTTTCCAAAGTTATCAAAGGCAAATTTCTAAATTGTAAATATCTATGAAAATTTCATTGCTTTGTTTCCTTTTCTTACCTACGTAAGAAATTATGTCTTATTTCTGCTAAATTGCCCATGTCTCCAAGTTATGTTAATACAGATCTAACTGAGTTCTTGAACTCAAGACAGGCTCACTTTAAAGTCAGCACTTTTTATGCAGATTGAAAATACATGAAAACTTAGACTGCTAAGATTTTTAATTGTCCTCAACTTAAAAATCTTCCAAAAACGTGATCAATGAGGGAAACTATGGCAGATAGTTATTGCTAGTATTTAACCTGGTTCTTGCAGCTCACTCTACAAAACTTGGACAAACAAACAAGCAAATGGATATTCACATGCAAATGTGTGATCCTACTACCTTTGATACAAAAATGGAAATTTTCAATCTAAGCATATATGTTTATATTTTACCAAACTAAATATTGCAAGAGCAACAGCTGTTGGTTACACCACTGAAAAAAACAAATAAAGCCTAGTAAGCTGTAATGTAGACCATCATGCTATATAGTTTTGACACCTAGCTTTGCAACTTTGAATCTAACCTTGAAAGTCCTCTCCATGTAATTTTATAAACTTAGTCATCAGGGAATGTTTTCATTTACATAATTATCCTCTTCAGGATATTTGCATCTCTCACAATGTCCCTTTAACTATTACACAAATGGATAGAAACTTAGAACTCCTCCTTATAGTTTTATTAAGTATAGCCACAAATTATACCTATCACATTTTTAAATTTCAAAAAGTGCCACTTAATCACCTTTAGCTAATTATTTAGATCACCTTTCTCCACACTAGTTATTTTTGATGGATAAATTTATTAATCTTGTAACTAAAAACACACAAAGTACAAACTTGGTGACAAGAATTTGTTCCCTAATTTGGCAGGTATAAGGTCTTGAGTATATGCTCATATGCAACAAATTAACAATAATGTAGGTAACTCAAGATGCTATATAGATCTCGATAAATTTCTCTGAAAAATCTGTGTAGGTACTTGGTAAATATATAAAAGGAACCTTTGTTGCAGTATTAACACTGAAAGCCATACAGTTGTTAATTCATGTTCCAAATATCTATATAATATTAGTAATGACTATTGAAGATTATACTTTGAAAATTTTCACAAAACAGCAATATTTTACATATAATTATATTATATTACTTTATTAATCACCTTCTGAATTTGTATAAAATACCAATGCAATGGAAACAAAACATGTTAATCTATTCAGGCAATATACATTTTAAAAGTAAGCATTTTGGCCTCGCCAATAGAGGGTTTGCTCTTTTCTCTTGGCTTCAGGGAGGTAATTAATGTCATACCTGATAGAGTAGCTTTGTTTAGGGCACAGGCTGTCCGCAATGGATCTTATGGTGGGATTTTCCACAACACACAGTCTTAGGATATGGGCTAGTCATGCCAGAAAAACCAACCATGTGATTCAGGATAGAGGCTTTGGATCATGTGGTATAAATTGACTGAGTTCAAACATATGGGCGTTCAATTAATCAGTCATTCCTACATAATGAAGCTCCAGTGAAATATTTGAACAGAAGAGCATGACTGAGCTTCTCTGGTTGGCAATATTCTTTGCATATTGTTACACACTGATGCCAGGAGAGTAACACATCCTGAGGACAAGCGAAGATTTGCATTTGGAACTTTTCTAGATTCAGCCCGATATATATTTTTTCCTTTCCTTGTAATACAATCATGAATTCCACTCTTTATGTTTTTCTGGCAAATTATTGTATGTGAGAGTGGTCTTATGAAACCTCAAGTTTGCAATTTGTGTCAGAAGTGAAAGCAGCCTTGAGGACTGTCACCTTAGGCTCTGTAGTTTGACTAATTCCGGGCAACACCCTTCTAGTATACTCATTTTCCATACCAGAAATCAATAGTAATCAATATTTACCTCTGCTTAGTTGCAAGTTTTTGAAAAACAATCAAAGTATGTATTTGGTAAAATGAATTTCAGCATCTCATATTCATTATCTCATACTCATTGAGAGCTATGAGGTCTGACAATTAGGTTCACGAACTTTCCTAGAAAAAGGGCTACGTACTTCATTGGTGAATATCAATACACAGTTACCTTCGAAGCACTCCCCTTGGGAAGTTATGCACCAACACCAGGGCCCAATCCACCCATCAAAACAATTGTGAAACTCTCTGGAATGGCCATCAGAGCCATCTTCGTTATTTGTTGAGTCTGACAATTAAGTTCATGAATTTGCCACCGTGCAGCTACATTGACAACACTATACAAATAACTGTATCGGAATACCCTCCCTTCTCACCTGATCGTGCCCCCAATGACATTTTTCTTTATCCAAAAATAAAGGAAATATAAAAGGAAGACATTTCTATAACATTCAGGACATCAAGGGTAATACAACGACAGCTCTGATGGCAATTACAGATAAAGAGTTCCAAAATTGCTTTGAAACATGGTCTAGTTGCTGATGTCAGTGCATAGCTTCCCAAGAGGAGTACTTTGAAGGTGACCATAGTGATATTAGACAATGAGGTATGTGGCACTTTTTCTAGGATGTGTTCACGAACTTAATTGTCAGACCTCAAATATGCTGAATAGGTACTACACATAATTATATATTTGGTTTATCATGCAAGACTGAAATGCACAGTTATGTCTATTTTCTAAGAGGAAGACAATTAAGTAACAAATGTGTGGTTAAGTAAAAGTTCAAAACCAGCTAGCCCGTGCTTAGAACTACCAACAAATGTAGCCTTTCCTTGTTAACATAACTCCCAAACCTATTTTAATGCTTAGTTAATTAAGGCTGAAATATCTTAAGGCTAGAACAGTATGTAAATTTGATTAACATGATTAGCTAAAATACAAGGAATAGCTTGCTTAGTCATATTAATATATATAGCGCTGGGCACTTTTGATAACCCCAAAATATTAGATAGTTGTTCACTGCAAAGTTACAGCTACAATAGACTGTGCTATTGACTTTTCAAAGTTTCAAGAGTATCAGCTAATTAGGGAAGCTGAGAAACCTCAGGCATATTCTACCACCTGCATTTGACACAACACGCGGCCCAGACTTTCCAATATACATTGTAAAGTTTACCTATTAAGCACTTGCAAAATCCTGTATAACTGAAGCTCATTCTATTAAAAAAGAAAGTGATTTCAAACTAACAAATAGGGAGAGGATTTATGAGACATCAGAAAAATTTCATAATCTACAAATTTTGGATACTTTGGGCAGAAACACAAGGATATTCATATCACATACATTTACACACACTTAGATGCACATAGCTATATATGTAGGCAAACCTGTGAAGTGCAGGTAAATTAAATTTAGGAGAGTTATAAATTTTTTAGTTTAGGCACATTTAGGAAATAAGCTAAGTATAAAGGAATCTGTGGTAGAAAAGGCAATAAATTTGAAGTTGCCTTTCATGAAACTGAATCTGAGACTTGTCACTGTCTGAATCTGGTCTTATCTTCACATGCAGCAATGATGAGGATTAAATAAGCTATAGTATATGTGAAAATATTCAATACATATGCTGAAACATTTTACTTATTTAACAAAAGTTGGTTGAATTTATTAAAATTTGGATGCATGTAGCTTACATTATCTATTCATTAAATATAGCACTCTATGATAGTTTAATACATTTATAATATTTATTTTTATTCCTAAACTTTGGACTTTTTAATGGACTGCATTCTATTTCCCAAAATTCACATGTTGAAACCCTAACACTCAGTACCTCAGAATGTGACTGTATTTGGCTATTGGGCCTTTAAAGTACTGATTAAGTTAAAATGATGCTTTAAGGAGGAGTCCTAATCCAATCCAGTGTCTATAAGGAAACCCAGTTTGGAGAAATCAGACATGCACAGAGGAAGGAGCATGTGAGGACACAGGGGGGAAAAGTCTAATGTACCTAATACTGTGAGAAAATATATTTCTGTTGTTTAAGCCACCCAGTCTTTGTATTTTGTTATGGTGGTGTTTTACTATGACAGCCCTAGCAAATGAACACAGTCTTCTGAGCAAAATCAAAGTTTTCAGGGCAATACCTAGTTGTCAGTGTAAGTGCTCACTTGTTCAGAAATTGAAGACTGGTCACTACAACATTTTTCAATGCCCCAAGCACAGATCACATAATACAAAGTAAGTCCAGGCTTTGTATCTTAAAGATGCTTAGGAGAGTCTCATCCCTATGTTTATTCATGGCATTCCCATTTTTGAAATATATACTGTCTTTATATCTATCTGAATCCAATGTCATGCAGAAACCAGCTCTCTTCATAGAGACATAACTGATGATTCCATCTCCTAGAGATTTTCTCCCTGATTTGACCCTAAACTGCTACCTTCTCTATCTGGCAACATTTTAGGACCATTTGTCTTACTTATAAAGCCATATAAAAAATATAAGCTCCTGAGAGATAAAGCTAGTGGAGCCTCTGTTTTTTCTATCTCACACAAGACTCAGAATTGTGCCTTGCATGAAAATACAAAATTATGTGGAATCAACAAATAATCTTAATTAACAAAACAAGTGAAAAGGTGTAATAATGTTTACTTTGTATTCATTCATCAAATAATAATTATTTTAAGAAGGTTGTACTGACGATTTAACACATATTCTTGTTTGTTTGGTTTCCTACTATGCCATTAGCATACTGATTCAAGATAGATAAATTTAGCCTGCATGCGTCTGTCCAGTCCTTATCCATAGGTCAATGGTTCTTGAAGCTTGCTTTCTCAGATAACTCTTTCTAATCCTGACTAAAAACTAAAGGCGTTCTGCCCCCAAACTGTTACACACACCTTTGCAGTCTACTTCAGAGGTTCAGAGACTCCCCAAAACTCATGCCTATGAGCACTATCTTAAACACCATGGCATTAGACTGATGAATAGGTTATTAATCAGAGAGACTGATAGTTGTGTACAGAAAAGAGACATGTGAGAATAGACAAGGTTCCAAGTGAAGAAAATATACTAAGTGCTTGAAAAGAACCTATGTATCGGGTATATAAAACTTTCATGATGATGCAGAAACAATATGAAACAGCACCCAGAAATCTACAAAAGTCCTACTAGGCTATCTCTTAGGGTTAAATAATTCGATCGATGCTACTTATGCTATTTTATGACTTTTTTTTTTGAGTGACTTCAACAACAGAAATTCATTGCCACACAGTTCTGGAGTCTGTAAGTTAGAGACCAAGGTGTTAACAGGGCCATTTTCCTTCTAAAATCACCAGAAAGGGATCAGTTCCAGGCCTCTCTCCTAGCTTCTGGTAGTTCCTTGACTTAGGGCAACATGACTCCAAATTCATGTGGCTTTCTCCGTGTGTGTGTGTGTGTGTGTGTCCAAATTTCTCCTTTTTATAGATACACTAAGTCATATTGGATTAGGGGCCCATCCTACTATAGTGTGATCTCATTTAACTAATTACATCTGTGATGATTCTATTTCCAGATAAGGTCACATTCTGAGGTACTGGGGTTAGGACTTCAACATATGAATTTTAAAGGGCACAAAATTCTACCTGTACCACCTCCTATGAAAGATATACATAGTACAATGCAATTTATACAACAGTTAAATACACATAAAATGCTATGTTTATGGAAAAATCATATGTATGATTTTATTGTTTTAAGCAGATTGCTTTAGCTTATTTTTATTGAACTAACTTACTTTAAAAATTGGGAAGAAATTGGTCAAAGGATAAAATTTCAGTTAGATAGGTGGAATAAGGTCAAAAGATCTACTGTATAACACGGTGAATATAATTAACAACAACATACTATACATGTGATAATTGCTGAGAGTAGATTTTGTGTTCTCACTACAAAAAAATATACCTGAAGAAATGCATATTTTAATCAGCTGGATCCAGTCATTCCACATCATACACATATTTCAAAACACCATGTTACACACCATAATTTTGTTAATTAAAAAATAAGGTAAAAAACATTAAAAAATAAATAATTTAAATTAATTAATACATTTTAAAAATCTATAAGAAAACAAAAAAACAAGTGAGGTCATGGGATATAACTTAAAGATATATAAACATAGTGCCTGCTGTTAAAGTGGATTAAAGTCTACAGGGAAAAATAGACATGTCTACACACACACAGGTATCAAACATTTTGTTTTTTAATGCAAAAGGGAAAGGTCATGTGAGAAAGGTCATAAGTGCATAAAAAACTGCCCAGAAGGTGTCAAAAAAGATGATTGATATTACTCATGTGTCATTTGAAATCCTTTCCCAACTTCATGACTAGAAATAGAGAATCCCACACGTAGGGGTGGCAGAATTTTGACTCTTGTCTCCAAATTTTCTCAACTGTACATGATTCTTTTAAAAATCATCTGTCTCTGTGACACAGATTTGTTTTTGTATTAGTCAATGTATATTTTCTAGGACAAAGATAGTTTATGGCTCTATGAAAACTACATAGATCTGACAGACTAAATTCTTATTATATTAATGAAAATGATTAAACAGTTTATATACCTGGATAACATGCCTAAAACTATGCGGATAAACTCTGATACATGACTTGAAGTAATGGTTAATCAATGTGATCAGTGATTTGTTTTCTTATACCCAAAACTAAGTGAAAGGGATATAGCCAACTGTTGTGCTAAATATCAGGTTTATGTTATCTTCCAACATTCATCACACTCAAAACATCTTCATACAAGAAAATATTAATACATTCTCAGTTCTTGATTAATTATACAGGAAGTCAGGTGTCATTTACTTTACATATTAAACAAATGCTATATCATAGGGAGTATATTCATATTGTTACCCCATTCTCCTTATTATACCCAAAACAAACACATGAAAGAAATCCAGATATAGAAAAACCATGCTATGCTCACTATGTTATTCTTCCAAGGTAAACATAACAAAGTTTTAGACTGAAAAGAAATATGGCTTCTAGTCCCAGTTGGTCACTGACATATTGACTTTCATAAATCTGACATCTCAAATTTATATTAGTTCTGGCATTTACTGACTATTTCCTCACCTCTAGGAATAAAATAAGATTGCTTGTAAATATCTCACAGAGAAAAGTTTTTGGTTCTTTTCTCTCTTTTGTTTTATTTTGTATTTGTACATTTACCTGAATAAAATAAGCACATACTCCAGAGTCAGACTGCCTGGATTCAAATTTCAATCTCCTTAACTTCTTAGCTATATCATATTAGACAATTTACTTTTTAATTTTGTTTCTCAGTTTTCTCATCAGGAAAATGGAACTAATAGTACCAAATTCATACAGATGTTGTAAAGAGCAAGTGGGTCAAGAAATCTTTAACAATTAAAGCAATACCTGGTGTATACTAAGGATTAAATCACTACTAAGTATTATTGTTGTTGATGTCTTATTCATTTGAACATTTTATTAATCTTTTTCTAGGTCTCATATCTGAAAAGATTAATAAGCGACAGAAAAGCTCTTTCAAAACATCATGCTATATACCATAATTTTGTTAATTAAAAAATAAAGTAAAAAACATAAAAAAATAAATAATTTAAAATTAATTAATACATTCTAAAAATCTATCAGAAAACAAAAAAACAAGTGAGGTCATGGGATATAACTTAAAGATATATAAACATAGTACTTGCTGTTAAAGTGGATTAACACTTTCAAACCCCTATTACTCTACTTCACTCGAGTTAAATTCCTCATTGCCTATAAGGCAAACAAGAGAGGCACCATCTCCAAATGTGACCAGAATAATATGCTTTATTCAACAAATGGCAAATTGCTCCTGAACAGGAGTTTCCATAATTTGACTTGAGAGATCAACCAAGCAGGAGTGAACTGGTTCAAACACCTCAGTACAATGCTAATGATTTTTTCATGTGGAATTAATAATATTGAAATGTTTGTGATTTCAGCAGCTGTTGGGAACAGTGGGAGAGCTTACACCAACACACTGACAGCCTCGTGCCCCTCACATGGCTGTGTTTAGATTAAAAAGAATGCGAACAGTCTGCCTAGAGTATGCTAATCTTACATTAATAATAATTATTTCCACCAAAGGCAGCTAGCAAATATCTCCCCATTCCATGAAGAATTTGTATATATTGTAAAATATGCGCATGAAAGAGTAATTCGTTGTGACACAAAGTAAAATTTATGTTTTGAAGCAGGTGAGTGGCTAGTGTTTAGCTATCTGATTAATTATCACAGCAAGAGATGATTAGGATTTGCCAACATGGAGAACGTTTTTACTTTGTTCAAGCACATTTATTACCCCCCCAGATCCTTTCACTGGCTCCCAGTTGCCTCCTGTTTAAAATTTAAATGTTTCATTAACATCCGTATTGAGTTTTTCTCCTCTTGGAAATGCTGTTACTAACATTCGTTCAGCTCACTTTCCACAAAAACAGAAACATATTCATTTAAATTATTTTTTCTTATTCATCCCTTCTTCATTCACTTGGCATTACTTGTATATTGTTATATACCTTTCATTTGTCTGTTATTTTGGCCAACTTAGACTGCTAACAATGGAATGGGAATGTTTACTTTTAATGCCTTTGCTTATACCATCTAAAAATAATGTTATGCTAATAGGAAGAATAAAAATAATTTTTATATATGAAAGTGTTTTAACTAAGATTAACTGTAAGAATAGTGCATTTATAAGAGTAATTATTAAAATTATCTCAATATTTATTTAACTTTAAATTAAATAAAACATTTTTGTTGTATACAAATATATGAAACGACTATGAATAAAGATACTGAATAAATACAATTCCTAATCAAATTGTATATCCTTTCCCTGAAAACACCAAATTACTCAAGATAGATAACAAGACAGAGAACTAGTATAAATGCATAAACAAAAAACAAATAAATAAAATTACTCAAAAAGGGATTTAAGTCATTAGTAGTAAAATAGCTCCTTATAAAAGCACAAAAATTCAGTCAAAATTTCTTTTAAAACCGAGAAAAGTAAACATAAGTATATACAATTTGATTTGTATAAAAGAGATTTAGGGTCTTTTTCTTAAAAGTTAACATGTCACTTATTCTTTTTATAGAAAATTTAATATCAAACATTTCCAAGAATAAATGGTAATTTTTCACCACTGACAGATTGAAGTCAAATGTGCATAATAGAATGGGATTAAATTTTACTCAACACTCAGGTAAAAAAAATAAAACAATGTTTTGGAGAACCAATATCAGAAGTGGTAGTATAATAATTTTGGCACTTTTTGTATAACAATTGGTTGAAATTACTAAATGTGGTTCCTCCCTTCCCCAATTTTCATGATTTGTTAGAGTTCTTTTACAATTTCCCCCTAAATAGCAGTGTAAGGATAGTTTTACAAAAATTTTATTTAAAAGCATGCATTTGTAATAAAAATGAGTGTGACTAAGTTTGTTAAATATATAGCATTACTCTAACTCTTTTTATAAGATTGTTTTAATTGTGTTCAAACACCAGACTACAGAGAGAGAGAGAGAGAGAGAGAGAGAGAGAGATGATCCATTAATGTTATAGTTATAAGAGAATATATTAAGCTTAAAATACACCTTCTGCCAAATGAATTAAGAATTTAATGATTAAGTGGTGTTTTTCCCCATTCTGTGTATACAAATACATGCATATATGTATATATGTCTGTGTTTATATATAATCTAAAAATAAAATATCCTAAATGTACATCATGTCAGATATTCATCTAGGATTAAAACACATACATACACACACTGAAGCACACATATGCATATATAATTTCCACATTATTATGGAAGTCTTAAGATTTCTGCTGCATAAAAGTATGACAATAATTACTAATTGTGGTGTCTAACCTCCAAAACTGCACTGTCAGACCTTGTTCATTATGTAGTAATTACAAAGAGACCATTAGCATCAACGCGGCGAACTTCTCAATGTAGAGCAGGATATAGTGTGGTATAACCAATTAAAACAAAACATTTAAGGAGGCAAGGAAACCATTAAAGCCAATTCATTAGACCTTCATATTTTGAGTTCAGTGGTACCGAGCATGCACATTCAAGCAGAAAAACTTGAATTACTCCAAAGTATAAATTTAAGAAGTAGGAAAGTTGAGCTTAGATTACCAGTTTTACATTGACAAGGCTATAGAAATGATTTAAACAGCTGTTGGGAATATCAGGAACCCAAATCAATAGCAATCGATGGATATAAAGTGGATGTTATGTTTTGTTATTATAGGGATCACTTTAATGAGATAAATTTTATTTCACGTATACCGTAGCTATTTTATGCAGTTGTCCAAAGTCTGATTCATTCTTTAAAAGGATGTGTGCACAGTAGTTAAACCATAACAAATCAAAAGGGAAGGTTCAGGACTTTTACCCATTCAGACCACTCAAGTATCCCTAAAATAATTCTCTAGAAGTAGCCATGCATTTTCAAATGCAGGTGTGCATTTGCTTTGATGTTGACTGTTTTCCATAGCTATTATACTTTAACATTTGGCCACTCTGTCTCTACTTGATCACACAAGTAGATGTGGAGTGTCCCCAAAGCAAATTTCATGTGCAGTTCACTGAAAGTTGCACATGGTGACTCAGGAAAGGGAACCAAGAGTAAAAATTTGACAATTATTTGTGGGACTCTGGACCTCTATTTATAATCATTATTATCAAAGCATAACATTGCATAAAGATACACATACAAACACAGGTACATAGAACACATGGCTAGATTATTGACTTTTTGGGAGCACAAAGAGCTTCATCTTCTCAAACTTTTATATCCACCTATTATAGGATGTAGGTGCAGGGAGAACGTCAGCAACTCTGCAAAGTGCAACATTGACTTCACCTATTTAAAATTCTGCAAGTATTTTCAGCAGTCATCAGCTATAATGATAGAAGTTTTCAAATCCATCTGCACCCTCCTGCACCCATTCCAGGAGCAATAACAACAAATACTACATCATAATCAAAAGTCATTTACAAAGTACTTAACACGTGCCAGGCGATTATCTTTTTATCCTCAGAACAACTCCATCACCTAAGCATTACAATTTGATTTTGCACATGAGAAAACTGGTTTGGGATACAAGGGATAGGATCATATTAAGAAAGATTGTTACCACTGGAATTCAGTTTAATTCCAAAATAAGTTATTTTAACTGCCATTGAAAGGTTCCCCCCCCCCCCATTTCTACTGGCTCACAACCAGAATTTAGAAAGAGTTTCTAACATATTTTAAAGTGAAAATCTACAATGCCTAAAATCAGGAGCAAATGTCTTACTAGAAGATGGACACCTAAGGTTTGGCAGTTTGATAACTCCAGGTCTCAACACAGCCCTCTAGTTGAAGTTCTGCTTCAGAAATACGATGAACCAGGGGACAAAATCTACTGAGGCAAAGTCACAGAAACCAGCACTAGCCTATTCCTTGTATCCTCGCTCTAGATTCTACTTTAAATATTCTACAATGAATATTTATACTTCAAAACATTGTGTTGTACATGATAAATATGTACACTTTTATCCACTAGTTAATTTTTTTATTTTTCTAGTTAGAATCTCACTCTGTTGCCCAGGCTGAAGAGCAGTGGCATGATCACGACAATCAGGCTCACAGCAGCCTTGCCAGGGTTCAGGCGATCCTTCCACCTCAACATCCTGAGTAGCTGAGACTACAGGCACATGCTACAAGGTCTAGCTAATTTTTGAGTTTTTAGTAGAGATGAGGTTTCGCTA
This sequence comes from Carlito syrichta, assembly GCF_000164805.1. Taxonomy (NCBI): domain Eukaryota; kingdom Metazoa; phylum Chordata; class Mammalia; order Primates; family Tarsiidae; genus Carlito; species Carlito syrichta. The sequence continues at coordinate 1,035,802 of NW_007253885.1, forward strand.
TGTTGCCCAGGCTAGTCTCGAACTCCCAGGCCCAGGGAATCAGCCTCCCAAAGTGTTGGGATTGGAGGCATGAGCCTCTGTTTCTGGTCAAAAAGAACATTTTTAACAAAAAAAAAAAAAATGAAAAGCAAAAAGACCTAGAAGAAAACAATCATGAATAAGCACAAAAACTGAATAGGTACAATAAGAAAGCTTTTTTCAATCTCTCTCTTCCCAAAGGCACACAATTACATACGCATAAAAGGTAAGAAGAAAAGAATGATGAATATTCATTATAGAAGAAATAGATTCACATTTAAAATTAGTTAATTATGAAAAATAAGAAAACATATAGTAAATATGGGAAGCAAATGTATTCAGCAAACATATAAAGACTAGCAAAACAATTTTCCAAAAAGTAGTTTCTCATGGATAATAACAACCACTTAAATAAGTGGTAATCGTGATTATATCTTTGAAAACAATGACTTTTGTAGCCTTACGAAGACTGCATTACAAAGAGAGAACAACAACAACATAAAAAAATCCTTGACTCTACAATAGTTCAGATGAGAGATACTGTTTTCCTGAAATAGACAAGTGGCATCAGGCATGCAGAAAAGATTTATGAGGTATTTAAGAAGTAAATACACAAGGCTAGATGCTTGATGAAAAAGGAAGTTGAGCAAAAGAGAGAAATAGAGATGCCTCTAAAACTAATCTGTAAATTTTGTCACAGGCAAAATTAATCAGGAATGATTAAATAACTTGTGGGGCCTTTGTTTAAAAGTATTAATAATTTCAAGATAGCAATAGCAGAGGCTTAAAAACAAGTACAGGGCTTCTGCTTAAAGAGTTCCTATGCAACTGCATGGGCCACAAGTCCAAGAAGCTGTCCTGAAAATAATTCCCTAATTTACTGGAACATAACAGGGAAGCAAAATAAAAGAATCTGGGCAGTATTAGACGACCGATATTTTAAATAAATTCTATATTCTAAAAATATGAGGAGACTCTCTTCCAGGGCCTCCTCTTCTGATGCTTTGCTTCTTCCACCTGTGGCGAGTCTGCCTTTCACCAAAAACTTTGCCTCTTGCCCAAGAGCGAAAATCATATCTTCTCCCCAGGTCTTGACTCTGTGGGAAAGAAACAAAGCCCTGCTGGTCCACGAGGTCCCTGGATCTGTGTTCAGTGCCTTAGCTACAAAAAATCCGTGAGTGTTGGGGAGTTGGGGGCAACAGAAGGGGTTTAGGAGAGTGGGAGGGATGTCACTGCCTTTGCATTCTTCCATACTTTCTCTTTTCTGGGAGGGCTGAGGTTTTACTCCTCCCAGATCAGATAACACTGCCCAAAGCCTGTACAGCATGTATGTGCCCAGGATGCTGGGGAGGATGGAGGTGGCAGAGGGGATCTGGAGGCAGCACGTAGCCTACTAAAGCTAGGATAAAAAGAATTGTCACCTCATCTCTACAATAAATCAAAAAATCAGCCGGGTGTGGTAGCGCATACCTGTAATTCCGGCTACTTGGAAGGCAGAGGAAGGATCGCCGGAGCCCAGCAGGTCGAGGCTGTGGTGGCTGGGAGCGGCCACTGCACTCCAGTCTGGGTGACAGAGTGAGACTCCAACTCAAAACAAAAAACACAATTGTCCCCACTGTGATCTAGTCTGTGTCCTGTAATTGGGGCTGACATGCATGTGAGAAGTTATTTGAAACTGGCAGGGAAGCTTTCTCAACTCTGCAGGTAAATGTGATATTTAACATGTCTCAACCACTGAGACATGCCACTGTCTATATATTTTCTGAGGTCCAGTGAAAAAGCCAAAGCACCTCCCCTTTTAAATTAAGGGAGGCCCCGTTGTCCTCGTGGAGAGGGAGAAAACTATTTTTTTTAATTGCTATCAAATTTTATTTAAATATATAAAGATTATTTTATAGAATGGCCAACTGTGGTTTTTGGAGAGAAGCAATCCTGGATGAATATTTTATTTTTTTTAAGGATGTGGAGTACCATTCAGGATTAGACATGCAAATAGTCGTTGTACAGGTAAGGTTTGGGCCTCACTTTGGTCCTCACTTTGCCTAGTTTGAGATCAGTTACCCTTATTGATGAAGTGTGCCCCTCCCCTCCTCTGGCAGTTTCCCTCTACTGCCAATCCCTTTTTTAAGGTATCATGATAATTGTTCAGGGTCCACTTATGAGTAAGAAGATGTGTTACAACTTTTTAAAGACAGGACACAGCTCTTTATTTTGGGATGCAGACAGATGGAGCAGAGGCAAACAGGACATAGCACCTGGGTTGTTGGAGTCAAAGTGGGGATTTCCCGACTTAGAGTTGTAACTTCCCAAACTGGAATTGAGAATAATGATGGACTGTTACCCTATCACTGCTGATGGAAGGTGTGGAGAAGCAGAAAAGGCATCTCCTCTCTGTGGAAAGAGGCCTAAAACATGAGGTGAGAGTCTGCTTGTTTTGTTCTGTCCCTGAACAATAGAAAACCAATTCCCTACATCTCAAGCAATCCATCTTAGCAAAACAAAAAGAATAATAAAATCACAACAGCATAACTTAGAATGAAAAATGAAAGACAAAATTTAACTACTATAACAAAATATGACAAAGCTTATCAGCATAAATTAATCCCTTAAAAGTAAAAAAAGGGAGTCTTAGGTTAATTTTTTTAAGCTAAAAATATTTTGCCTAAAATAAACACACAGAGGCTTAGATATAAAATTTCATGATAAATACAGAAATAAAAGAGCACAGTTATAACCATAAAACATTAGCAAAAGAGAAGCAAAAGTGGTTATATTAATATCAAGCTAATATTTAAACCTGTTGAAACTAGAGGTTGTGTTTTACTATAAAGATAATATATAGCATGTGTTTAAGACTTAGTGAGTGCACTTTCATGAAGATGGATTTCTAAGACATGCAACATTAGAAACACAGGGGGCTCTTTAATTCTGTATAAAACACTAACTTATAACAAACAGCTAACAACACACATTTTCATGCTTTTATTTAATCTCTTTGCTAAGTTCTCCCCTCTGCCTCCCAATATTCCCACCCCTCTTCAGGGACTTCAGCTTTCCTTGGCATCTATATTTCATAATAACATAGGTAACTTGCAAGTTCTAAAGCAGAGCAAATAGACTGCAATTCATCAAATATATTTTTTTTCATTTTATAGATACATGAAAAGGAATAACATTTTGCCCCCGGCTCAATTCTTCTATCTCCTATTCCTCTTCGGATCTCCCAATGACTTCAAAGAGAAATTTTCTCTGGGAGAATTGAGCAAGGTTTGTAATATATAAATCTAAGTTCTTTAATGCCAAGACATAAAATAACAATAATTCACTTTTCAAAAATGAATAAAGGAGGACAAGAAAACCAAAAACAACTTTAAAAAAATTCCTCTTACTATTAAAAGCTCTTTGTCTTACTGTAAGAGATAGAATTACTACTAAGTTATTGTACCAATTATGTATACTTCGTACAGTTATGCTTGTTTCAGTCGAGTGATGTTGCACTCTCTCAAAAGCAAGCAACTGAAATGTCATTCATCCAAAGCAGTGCCGTTCAGCAGTTCACTCCAATCATGGGCATAGTTCCTGCACTGTCTATGGTGGTAGCCACTAGCTTCATGTGCCTACTTAACAGTTGAAGTGTGGCCTGTACAACTGAGGAAATAAATGGCTAATTTTGTTTAATTTTTAATTAATTAATATTTAAATTTAAGTAGCTACCTATGTCTGTTGGCCACCATATTGGACAAGACAGTTTTAATTGTGCTTTCATGACAGACAATCTGCTAAACAGGCAAAGTCTTGGACTCATGGAACTTATGATTTAGTACTGGTGACATGGAACAAGTAAAGGAATAAACAACTTAAAATGTGAACTGAGTAGAAAAGTGCTGCTGTAAAAAAAAGAGATGTTATACTGTGGTTAAGGAAATGAGGAAGATCACATGGAAAGTATGAACTTCAGGCTAAAACCTGAATCATAGGAAGGTTTAACCAAGGAAATCGCTCAGGGAAAGGGCATTTGTGACTGGGAGCAGTAGGAGCCAAGTTCTAGGCACTGTGGCTTGTTCATGGAACTGACAGAAACACCTGACTGGAGCAAAGTGAGTGGGAAGAAGAAAGAACCAGTCAAGGTGGAGGAATTGAGCAGTGTTTAGTATACGGGTATGTCAAGTCCTGAATATTATTAAAGGATTTGGGTACTTTTAAAATTGCAAAGAGAAACTATTGCATTTTTAATAATTTTTAGATAATTATTACTGCATTTGTGAGTTTAAATTTTTTACTTTCGTTGCCTTTTGCAGAATGAATCAGAGAGAGCCAAAATGTGATCTGGGGAGAAAAGTTAGGAGGGTGCTGCCATTATCTGGTCTAATAAGGTACTGGTATTTGAAATGGAAGGAAGGCACACACTCACACACACTCACATTCACACACGCTTACACACACACATATTCACATACACACTCACAAACCCACACACACATTCAAACCCACACACACTCACACACACAAACCCACAAACACACACACACATAAACCCACAACCAAACACACACACAATCCCACATAAACCCACAACCACACACACACAATCCCACAACCACACACACCTGTACAAACCCACAATCACGCTCACACACACACACAAACCCACAAGCACACACACACACACAAACCCACAAACACACACACAAACCCACACACACTCATACACACACACACTTACAAACACACACAAACCCACAAGCACACACTCACACACTAGCAGACAAGCTCACAAACACACACAAACCCACAAACGCACTCACACACAAACCCACATATACACTCATACACACACAAACCCACAAACACACATAAACACACTCACATAACACAAACCCACAAACACAATCACACACACAAACATGCACACACAAATGCGCACATACACACACACACACACACACACACACACACACACACCATAGAAATTTGATTTCAGGATAATAAAAGATAAATCAGGGTTAAGGCTTCAACATGTGGATAAGCAAATCTCAATGAGACTAAGAAAACTAGTGAAAAAACAAATGACAAGACTCAGCCACATGTCTAATTATGTTAATTTTAATGTCTTTGACAGAGCTCTCAAGTAGGCAGTTGGAGCCAGAGAGAGGAACAAGGCAAAGTCAAAGTCTGAAATTTAAATTTTGGAGTATGCAAGAAAGAGATAGTGTTTGTTTCCCATTATAAGTTAAGTTAGGAAAACTCTTTAGGGCTTATTTTTCACATAAAATGCATTTTAATCTATTGAAACAAGGTATATTTTGTCCATCTTTCTCATTTCCTTGGAAGTAATATAATTTTTTCCTTAAAGTTATTCATTATATCTGTATTCTCAAAAACTTTTTAGTAGATTCTCAATATACAACAAAATTATGGCAAGATAGGAAGAATAAGTCCTAGTACACCATACCACCTAAAATGACTGTAGTTAACAGTAACATCATATATCTTTTTGAATAGCTAGAAGGAGTATACTGAATGTTCCTGACACAGATAAATAAGATATGTTTGAGATGATTGATATGCTAATTATCCTGGTCTGATCATTATAAATGTATTAAAACATCACTACGTACCCCATAAATATGCACAATTATTAAATGTCAATTAAAATTTTGAAAAACTTTAAAATTCAAAGCAATAAATTTCATCATAACAAAAAATTGTTAAAAGAGTTGTTCACTTAAAATAAAAACAAATGAGCTACAGTCATTCAGTCAAGAAGAGAAGCTTAGAGCACTCTGGCCAGAGAGATGAGAAGACAGAGCAGGCTCTCTGTGGTAGATTGCTCTGTGTTCCCCATATCATCTGTCTTTCCACTCTCATCTCAGTCATATATTTTAAAAAATGACCCTAAACACAACACTGCTAAATCCTTCTAGATGCATGATGCTATACTTCTTTATGTAGTATGGATAATAACCAAAAAAAAAAAAAAAAAGCAATCCTTCATTTAAACCTAAGGTAAACAATCAAAACAATGTCAAAAACACAAGTGGAATTGAATAAAAGTTGTGCACACAAACTTTGTTCTAATAACATTAATATTGAATCTTCATATTTTTCCTGTTAATTAGAAATGCATTGATTATCATTGAAGTTAACTAATCACTCTTTTTCTTCTAATTTCTGGTAGCATACTGTTGTTATCCATTTCTTTCTGAACCTTCCCTTCTACTTAATTAAATAACCTCTTGACTCTTCATTATTGTAAGAGGTGTGTGTGTGTGTGTGTGTGTGTGTGTGTGTGTGTGTGTGTGTGTGTGTGTGACACTGCAAGAGCAGGGAAGGAGTAAATTCAGCTCTGAAGCAAATCTTCTAGCCCAGAACTTTCAAGAAATATTTTATGAAGAAATTAAGAAAATACATCTGAATATATTTTGTCTATACTTAAAGGAATTCCAAATCCTTGAGAATTCCATAGAGAAACACAGGTGCTGATTGATTTTATAACTATGTAATGCATACATTAACCAGGTGAAACTTACATAAATTGAAATACATCTAGTATCTATATTAGAAACTAAAATTAAAATTTTCATCTTTCCTAGATCAAAATGATAAAATATACTGTTAATCCACTGATTGCTCTTATTAGTGAAAGGTCTTAACCAAGAAAGAAATTACACATATATACTTATAAATTCATGTGTTATACATAATATTAATATTCTAAGGTTGAAATTTATATGAAATGAATATACCTCCAGAATTTACTTTTGTGTGAAGAAAGCTCTTATCAATGAGGAAGAAATTATATAAATTATATCAACGTGAAATGAATTTGAGGCAAATTACTTATCTCAAGTTACTCAGCTTGTAATGCGCTTTGGGGATATTTACTTTTTGTTTCCTCTATGTAAAGTCAATATTCAAATAACCCTCAAAACTGCAATGTTAAAATTTTTAAATCACTTTAATCCATAGAACCAAAAAAGTTGATGAGCCCAGAGCTGAAACATAATATATCATATTCATTATACTTGTGAGAGTCAGATAAATTTAATTTAATCCTCATAATATGCTTATGTGGCAAATATTATTCCTCTTCTACAGAGAAGGAAACTGGTATCTAAGGATATTAACTACATCACATAGTTAGTGGGTTGTAAACCCTTTTGAGAGCTAGGACTGGCTTATTCTTTTCTGAACATGCAGAACAGAATTAGGGGAGGAACTGACATACCAAAGGTGCCCAGTATATGTCTGTTCAGTTTAAATAAACCAGTGATGCTGCAAATAAAAGTGAGTATTGTTTGACATTAGACTCATCTTTCACTTTGTGTTGTAAACACTGATTAATCAAGGGCTAAACTTCCCTCACCCCCAGTCACAAATATAGATGTTCACTACCTGGCAGATCTCTCTTACTCAGCCTTCTTTAAAGAAAAAAAAATTGTTTTATAAAATGCATATTTGTCAGCCTGTAATCCCACGCCTTTGGGAGGCTGAGGTGAGTGGATTGCCTGAGCCCGCGGGTTCGAGACCCGCCTGGGCAGCAAGACCTCATCTCTACAATAAATCAAAAAATCAGCCTGGCCTGGTAGTGCATGCCTGTAATTGCGGCTACTTGGAAGGCTGAGGCAGAAGGATCGCTGGAGCCCGGCAGGTTGAGGCTGTGGTGGCTGGGAGGGGCCACTGCACTCCAGTCTGGGCGACAGAGTGAGACTCTAACTCAAAAAAAAAAAAAAGGAAATGCATATTTGTTATTTTAAAAGCATAAAAGTGACTGAAATTGAGGGTTTAAGTTGTTGGCAAATGAGGTGGAGAAATCTCTAAAATGCATTAATTGAGAAAATAAGTAATATATGCCCTGGATTTGAATATGTTGTCTAGGAAAACAAAGATAAACAAAACAATGGAAGAGAACAAAGAAAAAAATTTCAATAAATAAAGAGTTGACACATGCAGAAAAATTCTCCAGGGCACACTTGAATCCCAGATTCTTGTGTCCAGATGGTGATGGATCAGGAAGCCTCTGCACTTGAGTGGCTTTCTGTGCACGTGAAAATCATTTGCATCCCTTAGAGCTCCCAATATGGTGACTTATTAATGATGATTGCCCAGAATTGTGGTCAAATATTGATTAATACCAAGGACCTGCTGAAGACCTCAAGTAAAGCATTACATTACTCAAGAGAGTAAGGATATGGCTACTGCTTGAAATAGTCTGAAATTAGATTTAGATCTACAAACTTGTAATTAAGTGTTTATTGTGAGTAATACAATGTATATAATGCCCAAGAAAAAATAACTTTAAGTTCAGAATTGTTGCATTTTAAAAATTATGAGAAATATAGATAAGATGAATATGAACATATTTACCAAATCCTAGAATATCAGATTAATAAAAAATTAAGGAATCTTAAATAAAATAAGAGTAGGATGAATTGCTATTTTGTAAACTCTGAGTTAACTTATTAAATTGATTTACATATGACTATAAATCTGAGTATAAAATATTTTTTTATTAAATGACACACCACTATTTATTATTAAAGATTATAAGAAGATATTGACAAATAGATCCATAATGTTTAATGTTGATATCAGTGAGGTCAACAAGGTCTTTTGTAGCACAATCTTTGGTGCAATACCTGTAACTACAACTACATGCTATAGGAGATGCAGCATGCCCATTTCCATGTTTTTATAGACTCATTTCTGAGCCTCACACTTTTTTCCAAAAAATACAACTATCATTGACAAGGAGACCATGTCGGACATTGCTATTGTACACCAAATTCTGTTCTCCACTTATCTTACAATGATAGAATTATAGCTGGAAATTGCTTCCCATCTGAGAAATATACTTTTCAGCAGACCTTGGAACTGGGTGTGGTCATGCGGTTTATTTGTGAGCCAATTTGCATTTGAGATCTTCAGTGCTCTTGTCCTCTATCTTTTCTAGAATGCCATTGAAAATACCTCTTGGAAATGGCAGAACTGTCTTCTCCTAGAGTTTTTAATGATTTAATGAATGATAGTAATTCATTGACCTGCAGTAGCTAATTTGGACCGTCACTTAAAATACACTTCTTTGTTTCACTTTACCGTTATTTTATTGTATTGTATTATTTAAGCAACTAATTTATTTGTAGTTATCTTGCGAAGGGCTTAGTTTAAATTAATTCCAACAGTAATATAGCTCTGAGAATTGAGGCCCAAGTTTACTTAAATTACCATCATTTGGTTGTTCCATTCATTCATTTATTTAATCAAATTATATGCATCCTCATTGCAAATCAAAAGATTCCTGGAATGTGCAAATGCTGGAAAATAGAAAGTTTACTTTTCAGGATGTAGGATTAGAATTTAAGCATATGATATAGAATATAGAGTCAGACATATTTAAAACATATTACCTCATCCCTCAGAAAAGGGGAAACTTTTGACTATTGTAGAAAGAAAAAATATCAAAGTATGATTATTCAATATGTTTATATGTCCCAGACAGTACTCATCATGTCAAAATCAATTAAACCAAGATGTTTTGTATAGATAAAAGAGTAAAGTACAGAAAATAAAAGTTTACCAAACTGAGCAAATGAATAATAGAGAAAGATCTTCCAAGTTTTTTATGATTGAGTTACTGAAGTAGTTCAGAGACTTAGTCTAAATTCTTTGATGTATTCTCAAATAGATTAGAAATTTAAAATGTGATCTTTGTTTTTTAAATACATCCAACATTATTTCATATTTTTGGAAGGAGCATGCTAAAGACAACTGATATGCAAAATAAACAGAATGTTTCTTTTTAAATATATTTTTAAATTGACATAAAGTCATACATATTTATCATGTAGAACATGTGAAGTACATATACATTGTGGAATGGTGAAATCTAACTCATTAACAAATGCATCATCTCACATAGTTATTTTTGTGTGAAAACACCATCTACCCTCAGCATTTTTCAAGAATACAATATATCATCAACTATAGTCACCATGTTATGCAAAAATCACTCAAACTAATTCCTCCTATCTTTAAAAATGTATCCTTTAACCAACATCTCTTCAAACCCCTGCTCCCTAACTACCACGGTCTCAGGTCACCACCATTTTACTGTCTACTTCTATAAAGTAACATTTTTTATAAGTTTTATTTTATTTTTAATTGAGACATAATAATTTTACATACCTAAGGGTTCCAATGTGATGCTCAATACAGGTATACATTGTGTAATTAATAAAATAATACTATTCAATAGAGCCTCAGAATTTTCACCTTCTATCTGTATCTTTGTATCTGTTGACCAATCTCTCCCTATGTTCCTCTTCTCTCGCCTCCCATTGATCCTGTAGGCTTTCTTCATTTCTTTTCATTCCTGTTTTTCTTTTTCCCACTATTACTCTATAATTTTAAATGACTTGTTTTTTAGTTCAAAGTTCTTTCTTCTGCTTGTCAGTTCTGCTGCTGATGCTCTTTATTGCAGTTTTCATTCCAATTATTACATTTTCAGTGCCAAGATTTCTGTTTGATTTTTTTTTAATTATTTTGATCTCTATGTTAAATTTCTAGTTCTGGTAACTTATTGTCCTCCTTATTTTTTTGATTGTTTCTCTGTATTTCTTGAAGATTGATGAGCTTCCTTTAAAAAATCACTATTTTGAATTTTTTTGCCAGCTTATATATTTCTATTTCTTTAGGCCCAGTAAATGGCCTAAAGAATTATTTTGTTCACTTGGTAGCATCATTTCTCCCTGGTTATTATTGATCCTTGTGCTTATACATTAATGTCTACCCATTGAAGAACTATTTATTCTAGTCTTTGCAGTCTGGCTTTGTCTGGGAATGCTCAGACAGTAACCTTGTCCAGAGACTCTGGACAGATTGTCTGGTGTAGTTCCTAACCCTGTAGCTATTGCAGTGTTAGGTGGTCTTAACTTAAGACCACCGTGGTTAGTGCAACACCAGGCTGGATCCCTAAGACCTGCCTGCTGCTGAGGTATGTGTTGCTTTAGTCAGCCAGCAGTGTTGCAGGCCAGACATCAATTCCATTTAGGGTTCCCTCCCAGCACTAAAGAAGGTGTGGTGTCTCAATCCATGGATACTTGCCTAGATTCAGGGGTTGTGGGGGTCTGCCTAGTGCTGATTTTAGTGTGGTGGGCCCAGTGTTAGGAATCAAGGCAAAATCCTACATTCACTTCCTTTTCCTCAAGCCAAGTGATACGTATCTCTCTTTGTACTGAGCTTCCTGGGATTGGTGGAAGAGTGAGATGGGTAATAAAAACTGTTTTTCATATGTTCTTTAATGCATATTTTCCTGTTATTATGCTACAATAGGCACTGTAATTGCTCATCTGGTTTCCTTAGTTCTTGTCAGGTATTTTTGTGCACGGATAATTGTTCAAATTGATGTTTCTGGAGAGGCAATTGCTAGAGGATCTTACTCTGTCATCTTGCTCCAGTCTGTTCTAAACAGATTGTTTCTAAGTTATATATCTTAAAATGTATTTATTTGATACTGTAAAACATAGATTATGGCAGGTCATTGGGTCAGTTCATATCATATGAATATCCAAATTTATTAGTATAGAACTCTCAGGAAATAAAAAAGAAATTCAATTGATATGCACTATGAATAAATTTACATATAAATTTAGAGATCAGCATTTACAGTAAGTGTATGGTAAATCATTTTTCAAAATAATAATTTTCTTTTTTAAATGAAGTCTTGCTGTGTCACCCATGCTGGAATGCAGTGGCTATTGGCAGATAAAATTATAGTGCACTGACGCTTGAACTCCTGTCTACAAGCAGTTTTCTCACCTTGGCTTTCTGAGTTGCTGGGACTACAGGTCTTAAGCTAAGACTACTTAATTTTTGTGTGTATATATTTGTCTGGTTGGCTACCAAACAAATTCACATATATGTGAATTTTATAAAATAACATATACTTTGTGTATGAAAAGCCATAATAAATACTTATCAAAGTGGAAAATAAGCATGTAATTTAGACAAGAAAAGATTCAAACAAGAGCAAGCTATGTAACAGTTGTATTAAAAGATAAAATCAAAGCCAAATAAAAGGCAGTATTTATTTGAAAGGATGTGGAATATGTAAGCACAACAAAAATAAAAATGAGGTTGTATTAAAATAAAGACAATTTCACAAATAAAATGGTAGTTTTCATTCAAGATTTAATATATACCTGATACAGCTGAATATTTTGTGCACTACTGCTGTACTCCATTTTTCTATAGATACTCAAAATAAATTTCAAAAGAGTTGAAGAAGAAATGATACTTTCACAAGAAGCAGAGAGGGATGAGGCATCATTCTTATTTTAAGCACAAAATTCAGCTCCGTGGCTCAGCCTGTAATCCTGCGCTTTGAGAGGCTGAGGTGAGTGGATTGCCTGAGCCCGCGGGTTCGAGACCCGCCTGGGCAACTCGGCGAGACCTCATCTCCACAATAAATCAAAAATTAGCTGGTCGTGGTAGCACGTGCCTGTAATTCCCGCTACTGGGAAGGCTGAGGCGGAAGGATCACCGGAGCCCAGCAGGTCGAGCCTGCGGTGGCCAGGAGCGACCACTGCACTCCAGTCTGGGTAACAGAGTGAGACTCCAACTCAAAAAAAATAAAAATAAAAATAAAGCACGAAATTCCGTAGAAGAGAGGAGATATTGCTAAAGCTGACCATAGACTAGAAGTCATGTGGAAGATAGTCAAGAGACTCAGCCTGTGCTTCCAAGGATTCTTGGACCAAGGTTGCCTATATTTCAAGTTTTGTTTAGTAGTATATCTTAGCAATTTAATGTCTTCAAACGTAAAAATTGGGCAATTATATGTAGGGTCTTCCATATTATATTTCTTGAAAGGTAGAATATGGACAAGATTTATATGTTGATAAAATATAATGATTTATTACACACAAACACCAAAAGCAAACAGAAATCATTTATTTACATTCTGCCATTATTTTAGAGAAATTTTCTTTGAGTTAAACAATATTGAGTCCAATTAAAAGATAAGACCAAGACACAAATAACTTGTAACTCGAAGAGTAGCTAACTTATTTTAGTTTCTTTGGGTTAGAGTCATTAACATTTGCATGTAAAACTTTTTATATAAATTATATAAGATGTTTCAATTCCAGACCTTGGAACGACCATAGATCATTATGTCAAACCTCTATTAAGGTAAAGGTTAAATAGTTTGAAGAAAATGAAAAGAATCCTTTTAATATACTTTTAAAAATGTCTAGCTTCCAAGGCAAAAAATAAAAAAAATTTAAGAAGAAATTATTTTATATTCTCTAAAGTTAATGTATAAAATGCAGATTAAGGTCATGAGCAAGACTCTTCAGTTTTCCACAAATTCTGTGCTTTTTTTCTTAGTAAGTAAAGAAATGATCTACAATTCCACAGAATGCTTTTACAATTTTGTCTCACCATTAGTAGTTATGCACACTGATTACCAAAACCCTAATTTTTATTTATTTTCAAATATATATGTATTACTTATTCGCAGACACTGAAGTAGCATTAAAAATACAATAAGATCAAAAGTATAAATTCATTGAGAAATTGATACAGAGAAAAAAGAATTAAAAAAATATCACCTCATAATTTTTTTTTTTTTTTTTTTGAGTTGGAGTCTCATTCTGTCACCCAGACTGGGTGGCAGACCTGCTGGGCTCGACGATCCTTCCGCCTCAGCCTTCCGAGTAGCCGGAATTACAGGCATGCGCTACCACGCCCAGATGATTTTTGATTTATTGTAGAGGTGAGGTCTCGCTGCCCAGGTGGGTCTCGAACCTGCGGGCTCAGGCAATCCGCTCACCTCAGCCTCCCAAAAGCACGGGATTACAGGCTGAGCCACCAAGCCCGGCTCACCTCAAAATTTAAGAAAAAAATATATTTTAAACTTTTTTCTATGAACCTCAAATTGATAAATATACACTAAAATCTTATACTTGGGTCTATTTAGAGTTTTCTGGAACATCTGACCTGTAAAAATAAAATATATCCAAAATAACAAAATAGTAAAAGTATTAAAAGGAAAAATAACATAATCCAAGATCTCATTCTGGATATATCAAAAACAATCCTCAGAAGTATTTTTAATTTGAAGTATATGCCAAGCTAAACATCTGAGTTTGGAAAGTACATTATATTTCAGAGAGAAGCGCATGAAGGGAGGAGGTAGAGAAGAAGAAGATAAAAGGCAGAGTTGGGAAGGGGAAGTAAAAGAAAAGAGAGTGAAGAATACTAAAAATCGTTTCAGTCAATCAGAACAGCATTAAATATGCTAACATCTTAACTTCTGTGTGTTTGGGAAATTCTGTTATTGGGAAGGATTAGTCATCAATGGTGCTAAATGGCTTGAAGTTGACTGTATAAAAGAGCAAGCTCAAATACAAATTGAGATTTTAGTTTCCTCAATAATATTTTTCACTGCTGATGTCAGTTACTGTAACACAGTGTAAGAGTACCACATAGTGGTTTTATTCAATAAGTTTCTTTGAACATCTCACATAGTTGTCACCTGAAGCCACAGTAGGATTCTATATAGAAAAGAAGTGCAACGACACTGCTGTTAAGCAACTTAAGCCATATAAGTAACATCTAATGGTTTGAGTGGAGACATTTAAAATCTCTTTACATAAGCTGACTCCCAGGTCCTATGTGGAGTCTAGAAACATAATTAAAGTAGAAACCTCTGTAAAAAAAGACTGTGTCAATCTTAGGATGGTATGACCCACAAAGCAGTCAGGGTAAAGGAGTCATTGAAACACTGAAAAGAACTTCCAGTCACTGTGCAGGAAAGATGCTCTTCCATAAGACAAGGGGAAGGTTCTATCTGGAAAATGCAGATGCATTAAATTTAAGGCAAAATCTCAGCCTAATTCACTTAAATAGATCCCACTGTTAGAGTTCCTTGATCACAAAGCAATATCCTAGCGATTTACTTTTCATCCCATGTCCCAGATGAGAACAGTTGTGAGTCAAGGAGAACCGAAGGGTACCTTATTTAAAGTGTAGTCAGTACCGAAGGGTACCTTATTTAAAGTGTACATTAAAGTGTACCTTATTTAAGCTTAATAACTGAGGCCTCTGGTTTGCATATGTTTCTTAGTTTGTGCCAGCCGGAGACTAAAACTGACACCCACCTTAATAACACTAGATCTACAGTTTCTTTTGAACTTCCTCTGAAAGTACATGGGTGGTACCTTTCAGGAAAGAGTTACATTGAGAAGCTTGGCAATAAAAGGCAAGATTCCCTGCAACTTCTTTCTAACACATTAGAGTGTGGATTTTCAGGATAAAAAAATTCTACTAAACTCTGTTTGATAACTCTTTTTTTCCTGTAGTATGAAAGAATACTTGTAGTTGTCATTCTTGTCTATGGAGCAATCCCACCAAATAGATATTAAGGATAATCCATTTCTCTTCCCCCTTTCTTCCATAAACATGTATTGAAACCACAAACATATTCCAGGCAGACAAGAACTGGAACTGTGGAGATTCGTAAGGCTGAGTTCTTTGTCTATTCATCCTTGTACAATGGAAAGACTTGAAAAGGAACAATAGTAACAAAGGTGACATTTGCCATGAGAAAAGCATATATGAGGATGACAAATCAACTCTTCAGTAGAAAAGATGAAAATTCAGCAAGTTCTAGAGTCGGACTTCAGTTTGTCAGTCTAAGAATGTTTTCAGTCAAGAAAGATCTATTTTAGTACAAATCTTTGTATGTTAATTGTTTGTATCTATAGATGCTGTTAGTATATTTATGACTTTTATGATTTGCTGACATCCTATGAAAATATGGCACTCCATTAAATGTATAAATTTTCCCCCTATAGCAATAGAAGATAAAATCAAAGGTATAAGTAATGAAAAACAATTGAACTAAATTTATAACTCATGTGGTTAACCAGGTTTTCCAAACATAAATTTAAATTTATACTTATTTACATAAGGCTAAGCTTATATAACAAAGTCTCTGAAGTAATTCAGTCCTCATGAAGCCTAATTTCCTAAAATCCTGTATTGTCAATAAATTTAAGGATGAAATGGTTTACTTTCTAACTCTTTAGAAAAATGCACTCTATGCCAGTGAATAGGATGTGCAGGATATGACAAAGGGGATTCTACTCTTATAAAGTTTATGAGTTCTGAATCTAATGGAAAAGTTTATTTAAACATAAAACAATATTTTAAATAGTTTAGAAAGTTGGATGGGAAGAGTGACACAATTTTGGATTTTAATCTATAATTTCAAAGTGTTTTCTTGATGAACTCTAAAGAGAATACAAGAGTGTACTAGCTACCCGAAAGCAAATATAAAAGAAACCCCTTGCTGATAAAGAAACCTTTTATCCTTGATATTTTATCTGTGGCCTAGAGGAGATTCAACAGGCAAAATGTCACTGCAGATCAAATATCTTCCTTCTAGAGCTCATTTTATTATAACCTAATTTATAGCATAAGTTAATGGACTTAAAGATAATAAAGTTAGCAGGTAAATCAGGTTGTGCAAAACACACAAACAAGCAAAATTTGCCCCAGTAATTCTAGGCTGATTTTCACATTCTGGAAGCTATGCAAAAGATCAATGAGACAATGAGAAAAAATGTTAAACTTACAATAGACAAGGTACGCCTCATCTCACTTTGCATATATTTGTATTTAATTTTCATACAGAAGGACTGATTTATATCTCTACTCAGAAGCTGACTCTGGTTAAAAATATCATCTTTATTAAGTATCAACCAGCCATCAAACAAACAAGTACATTTAAAAATAGTATTCCCACCCTGCAGGGTTCCAGTAAAGGAAATAATAAAGTGAAATATGAAAAAAAAAAAAAAAAGATTGTTCTTTGAGAGGAAGAGATCTAATTAAAAGGAGGCCCTAACAACTCCATGGATTAATTGGGAGCCAACTGAGATAATTGGACCTATGGGAGTATGATTACACCCATCATAAACTGCTTTTTTTCACAAGTATAGGTTAAATGCTTGATGCTTTAATTGACTGTAGCACTACAATAAAAGCAGTGATAATATAGAAAAATAATATTTGGGAAAGTGATCTCCTGAAGTTCTCTGGCATCGTTAATAGCAATATGTGTCTTTTTTTTCAAATATGCAATTTTCTAGGTTTATTGGAGCCACTTTGATAACAGTGTGGTTACAAGTCTATCAACCAAAATATACTTATGCTATTAAAAGTTGACCTACAGACCACACATAGCTGCTTTGCAATTAGAAATTCAACAAGATCACATCATTCTGTGATTGAAGTTAAAATGGGCTGGTTTTGAAGATGATATTCTTAAATGTTCATTGCAACAAACATTGGCTTTCAATTAGACAATCTTCCAGGAAATATAACCACAGACTTGTAGAGCCTAAGGGAACCTCACTGCTTATTTGTGTGCTCAAATCTTCTGTCTTTACAGTTGAAGGGTTTGCATGAAAACACATGGTTGAATGTTCTAGAACAACTTTAGGTTTTTATCAGGGGTTAGTTGGTATAGGGGCTTATTTGGGGGCAAAGCAGGGGTTAATTTCCCTTTGAAAATAAGTGACTGAGAAACCAGCATCTATTTGCATACGTCTCGAAACTTATGATTCTATAATCTTTTGAAAACAAATTTCTATCGAGGGAAGCATGGAGGTGGGAAATT
The DNA here is from genome assembly GCF_000164805.1 of Carlito syrichta. Lineage (NCBI taxonomy): Eukaryota > Metazoa > Chordata > Mammalia > Primates > Tarsiidae > Carlito > Carlito syrichta. Next base: position 1,053,509 of record NW_007253885.1, read on the forward strand.
GAGAATTATGCCATTGCAAATAGAGTTGCACGTACCTATGAAAAGGGAACAGATATCATCTTTGTTAGGAACAAGGCAGAAACAATATTCAAGTATTAGTGTAGATACAGTACCACTCATACACTCTAAGTAGACGAGCAGGTTAGCTTGAAGAATAGGTTTAATAGTGGCATTGCACCTAGCATCTGTAGGTTTTAGAATTATTCCCAAAAGTCTTGAAGCAAGCCACCAACATCTCTCCAAGAGGGCTCATCTCTGACAGTGTGCTGAATAGCTCCCTTTCTTCACCTGCTTTGTGCCCAGTAAGATAACCCCTTTAGACAGCTTCAACAGGGGCCTACTGTCCTCTGACTTCTTGAGGGGTTCAGCCAATAGCCTGGCAGCAGGCGATCAGTGATGGACAGAAATATAGGTCTGGGTAATTAAACCTGAAGAAGCAGTCATCAATGGACTGTCCTCGCAGTTGATCTGTCCTTCTAACAAAGACTACACAGGTCCTGCCAGAGAGCCTCTTCAGCTCTTACAGCAACAACTTTCTCTCCCCTCTTGTCAAATGCTTCCCTCTGACTCTTTAGTACTAAAATCCACACTTTTTCCCTTCAGGTCTATTCTGAATACTGAAGTCAAATAAACCTTTCAAAAATACAAATATGGTCACTGCTGAATTCTAAATTCTTAACCTAAATTATAAAGTTCTGTCGATTCCCTATCACTTCAGTTTCATTTGAATTACCTCTTACTTATTTCTCAGATCTTGGCCTAAATGTCCCATGTTATCTAATTGATACCCCGCTTGTGTCCAAGTTCTTTTTTTGTAGCACTAATCTGATTTTATTTTTATTTTATTTTATTTATTCTCTTTAAGAGGTGAGGCCTTTCCCAGACTGGAGTGAGGTATTACAGGTACAATCATAGGACACTGCAGCCTTAAACTCCTGGCCTCAAACGATTGTCCCACCTCAGCCTCCAGAATAGTTGGGACCATAGGCATGTGTCACTGCACCCAGCTTGTCTGAATTTTAATACAGTAATTAATTTAATTAGCTTTTGTTCTATTGAAGGATATGGTTCATTTCCCTCTTTCCTAGCCTCCCTGCCTCCTAGCCTCCCTACCTCCTCTCCTCTGTTCCTTCCTTCCTTCTCTTCCTTCGTTATCATGTAGTTATTTTAATTGTCAGTCAGATCTATTTTTAATAAATATTTATCAAGAGTTTCCTATGGTTCCTCCCCTTCTGGATATTACATATTGACAGGGAAAGCAGATATTAAGGCATTAAGGACAATAGTGATAATTGAATTATAATCATGATAACTGCTAGGAGGATAAGACTCAAGGCCATATACCATCTTCCCTGCATGAACACCAGAATTCAAACCAGAAACTGACAGATAATAAAAAGACCGGCTGTAAGGGAAAGAGGCAATATAGAGTTTTGATAATTGCTTGTGCAGTTCTAATTAGATTCAAATTTTAGACTCTGACTTTTGTTACCTATAGAAATTAGACAAATTGATTTACCTTCCTAATTCTGTTTTTCAATTATAAATGAGACTTACAAAATCTTCCCCATAGAATTATCATAAATATTAAATGAGAAAAAATTGCATAAATCATTGCAAGGAGAATCTGATAGACATGTTGAGCTAACACTTTGGTAGTACTTCTAGGAAGGCAAATACATCTCGTACTATGTATAGATTTGCTAGAAAGGGAAAAACAGAAAGCTTTAAAAATAAATCATACCTTTTCTATTTTTAGAAGACTATCACAGTTTAAAGTAATCACAATTAAAAATTTCCAGAAACATGAAACAATTGAATTCTAAGCACAAGGCATGAATTAGCCAACATTTTTGGCATAAGGAATTTGAAAAAAAAAAATTATATCAGCTTCAGAAATATAGCTTCATGTAAAAGAAGCCACCTGGCAAATGCAATGAAACTTTATTAATACAGTATGTTTCATGCATAAATCTCATCAGATTTGTTCTAGCAATCCTCCTGTGTGCCTCAAGACACCTGCAGTAGGAGAAGAAATCATGTTTCTATCCATTCTTGAAACTTCCATCTTTTGTGACATCATTTGATGTTAATTTGTAATACAAAGTTGTCATACCTCATTATCAGTGCCAGAACTTGTTTACAAGTAGCAGCTAATTCTTTCCTCATTTATAAAATGATTTTTGAATGTTTTTTATGTTTTGTAAACTGTAAGCAAATGAGAGCTGTGTATTATTATTTTATAGTATAGATTCTATTATTCAAGTGTTAGTCTATGAGGAAGTAAATTCGATAAGAAATATTATCTGCATTTTTATTTTCTGTATCTTATACCATGTAAACTCATATATAAATGACCCATAACATGATGTTAATCTAGGTTTATACAATGATATTTCTAAATGTCACAAAGGGGCTCAACATAGGTATAAAAACATATTAATCAAATAAGCATAACAAAAAATAAAACAAAATATAAAAATGTATCTTGCAAATTGTAAGTATTGCTTTTGGATGTTTGTTCTTTAATAGTAAATATATAACTTTTTAGCACAGCATTACAAAGCATGCAGTGTCAAAGGGCTATCAATATTTACACCTAGCATATTAGAATTATTCCTATTTTTCTATTAGCTATATATAGGTTTGCATTGTTTGGTAGAAAGTAAGCCAGGGATAAAAATGCCTCACAAAAATAGTTTCAGTCATTTAAATTTGGTTGATTACAAAGGATGCCAGCAACACTTTTAAGTTTAGCTTGATTAGACATGCGCCTGAATAAATTAAATGCGTAAGTTGTAGAATTTCACTTTTTATGGTAATATGAAGTCCCATTCAACCAAAATGACTGATTCTTTGAGCCACCCAGTGTGTCCTCTATGACTGTTTCCATCAATCAAAGACAAAAGAAAATGACATTGAACGTGTTTTCCAATAGAATTTTCTTCAATGGAAGAAACAGTCAATGGATGGAAAACTTTTATATCTCGGTTTCCCAATATGGTAGCTTCTAGCCACATGTGGCTATTAAGCATTTGAAAAGCTCCTAACATAACTAAGGATTGAATTTTCAAATAAAATTTAATTTTAATTAAATTTAAACAGCCACATGTGGCTAGTGGCTACTGTATTGGACAGCAGAGGATGGTTATTTCTGCTTCTATTCTTGTATTTTTTTACATTTACATTAGCATCAAGAAATGAGACAATTATGTCCAAACATATTCATAATAATCTGCTTCAAGTTTCAGAATACAACTTTTCCTGAGTTCTTTAGTTACATTCATAAGGGACTGAAGATCACAAGAGACAGACTTGCTATTATGAAAACCAATGTCTGACTCACTGAATCTTTGTGGAATAAAAACCCACCTTGCAAGCCTAACATGCATGCACTATCCCTATGTGAATCACCTTCTGCCTCTGTGATGAGAGGAAGAAAGCAGTTCCCAAACAGATGGTTTATCATTGTGCAGAAGAAAGAGGAGAGAAATGATGGCGTCACTTCTTTTTCCTGCCCACCTACTAGATTTTTTTTTTTTTTTTACACTGGAGGTAACTCATCAGCAAATTTTAAAGGATATTTAGCATATTTCCAAGGGATATAAAATGAACAGATTGAGGTTGTTGTGCCACATTTATCACTGTGTTTATATTTTAGGCTTACTTGTTCTATAAAAGAAGCCCATGCATTTACTGTGTTTCATCAAGATGCCAACATTTGGGCATTGTTTAGCCCTAGAGTTTTCACATCAATCCCTGGAGGCGATTTACAATACCCCAAATGACGTATTGTTATTAACACCTAAGCATTCAAGTGGCCTACATTCGAGTAAAATCAGCACTCAGTGGGCAGTAATTCTATTGTGTATAATTATAATTACTCATGTCCTCCTAACTTTTAGCCAATGTTCATATTTAATCACCTTCAATCAAGCAGCTTTGTTTTACCCATTCAAGTTTAGGTACTTGGCTCCCTGGGGATTTTTTTCCATTTTACCATCAACTGGCATGTTACATTTCCTCATTTCATTTAATTTGGATATGATTTCCTAAGTATATGATACTGAAATTCTTTATTATTATCATATTCTATCTACATGATGATTAAATTCTTATTTTTATGCTGATTACTGCTAATGCTTTACAAAAGGAAAAACATTTTACCTGAGCAGCTTTGATTTAAGGATTATGAACTAGAACAGGGTTTCTTTGAAAAATGACATAACATTTGTTTGCTTTTTTAAAGTATCACTTTTGAAGAATAAAAAGTAGGATAAAGAGACTTATCAGTGTCTTAGGAAGTGTGTAGTAAAATTAAATCACTTCACATTTTCCATATGCCTAATGTTGCTTTCAGACATGTGTAGAATGTCCATATAAGTTATTGTCCAAAATGGAACTCTTTCAAGAGTGGAACAAGGCTCTGTTAATAATTAAGTTGGGCCAGCAGGCATAAACAAAGACTGGTCCCACCAAACCAGCACATGGTGACTCTGGATTTAAGGATGCTGGGATATACAGTTGACTTTGAACAACATGAGTGTGAACTGTGCAGGCCCACTTATGTATGGATTTTCTTCTTCCTCTGCCACCCCTGAGATAGCACGACCCATCCCTTTTCTTCCTCCTCCCCCTCAGCCTACTCAGCTAAAAACATGGAGGATGAAGAACTTTAGAATAATTCACTTCCATTTAACAAATAGAAATTATATTTTCTCTTCCTATGATTTCATGCATAACATTTACTTTTCTCTAGCTTACTTTGTTTTAAGAATGCAATATATAATACATATAACATACAAAATATGTGTTAATAGACTGCTTATGTTATTGGGAAGACTTTGGGTCAACAGTTCCGGCTTAATGGTGAGTTTTTGAGGAGTTAAAAGTTGCACAAGGATTTTTGACTGCTGGAGGAGTAGGAGTGGGGTTGGTGCCTCTCATTCTTACATTGTTTGAAGGTCAATGGTACCAGGGGCTTTCTCCCTTAGATGGAGAAAAATCAGTGGACATGGGGTATCTACATTTTCCCCAAACTCCTTGATGTTACAAAGGGGCACATTAACCAACATATATGTGACTCCATCTACCATGCTGAAGGCTCCATGGAACTACTGCTTTTATCTCAAGTCTTCTGGCACACTGCTCTTGCTCAGGATCTTTCTCTGTTTATCTTACTCTATGAAATGTTATTACATAACTCCATTTCAAAATCTTCTGCATTCTTTAAGCTCCTGCCAAATGTTCCTTTCTCCCAAATATCAATATTTCCTTTGGCTCCCAAGGTTCATACTGTACTTTTAACCTCTCAATCTTAGCTAATGTATGTTTCTTCATGTTGAAGATGATTATGTACATATCGTTCCTCTGTGATGTCTGTAGTGATGCCTTTCCCCCAGTTTGTACTCATCATGTTGCCTGTTACAGATACCTCTACGCTGTGCTTCTTAAATTGGAAAAATTACTGAAGAATTAATTGAGAAAGTTGGAAATTATATGAGAAGTACACTATCATTATATAATGAAATCAGGATATTGTCTATTATGTGCCTGGCACTTTGGTTAATCCTCTGAAATATTATTTCACATAAATCCAAACTGTGCACACCTGACATGCCAATGATGCTTAGATACAAAAAGTTAAATACTGTGCCCTAATTCATGAGGTACTAATTGACCAAGCTGAGATTCATACTCAAGTCTTCCAGATTTTTATTTTTTAATGAAATAATGTTACAAGCAACTCTATGGCTCTGCATTTTGTCACTTCTGATAGTATTAAACAGCTTCCCTGTTAGTTGATCTCACATTTCTTGTTTATCTTCTTATTTACAACATAGTTAAATGTATCATATTTAGTTTCTGTAGCCTTTTTCCATATTATAGTACATTTAAGATTTGAACTTTAAGAACACCATTCTTATAAGTCAACTTGCTCTTTTGTGTTTATCTTTTGGTTCACTTCTAGTTTATTCTATCAGTATTTCATATTTAAAAAGTATAAGTTTGTCAGAGTTCCCTCTGCTGTCTCCCTGACTTTGTAGTTATTCACTTTATCTCTTTCTCACTGGGATTATTCATAATTGTGCAGTACAGTGACATTATTTTTTACATTCCCCTTAAACAAGTTTGCTCACACACAAAGGAGTGATATTGAGAATCTACAAGGAACTCAAACAATTTAACATGACAAAAAACAAATAACCCCACCAAAAGTGGGCGAAGGACATGAATAAACACTTCGCAAAAGAAGACACATGAGTGACTGACAAACATATGAAAAAATACTCATCATCACTAATCATCAGAGAAATGCAAATTAAAACCACAATGAGATATCACCTCTCACAAGTCAGCATGGCTATTAATAGAAAATGAAAGAACAATAGATGTTGGTGTAGTTTTGGAGAAGAGAATGCTTGTTCACTGCTAGTTTAGTTCAACCTCTTTGGAAAATAGTATGAAAATTTCTCAAATAACTAGAAATTGAATTGTCATTTGAGTCAGCAATCTTACTACTAGGAATCTACCCAAAGGAAAAGAAGTCAATATATTAAAAAGATACCTGTACTCATATATTCATTGCAGCACTATTCACAACAGCAAAATCATGGAACCAACCTAAGTGCCCACCAACAATTGACTGGATAAAGAAAATATGGTATATATGGAATACTATGCAGCCATTAAAAAAGAATGAAATCATATCCTTTGTAGAAACATGGATGGAGGTAGAGATCATTATTCTAAGTGAACTGACTCAGAAACAGAAAACCAAACACCTCCTATTCTCACTCCTTTTCTCACTCAAATATTCACAAAAATAAAAATAATAGACATTGGGAACATTAGTAAGGGGGTGGAGACTAGGAGGGTTAGGGCTCAGAAACTACCTATGGGGTACAATGCTCACTATCTGCAAAATGGGCCACCAGAGACCTAATCCCCCCCATTACATAATATGCCCATGCAACAAACATGCATATATACCCCTGGAATCTAAATTTTTTTTGAAAGGTTGCCAATGCAAAAAAAAAAATGAAATTACCACTTCATAAAGATAGTTGCACACCCATGTTCATTACTATATTATTTACAACAGCCAAGAAATGGGAACAACCCAAGTGTCCACTGACTAATGAATGAATTTTAAAAACCGTGGTACATGTATACAATAGGATATTATTCAGTCCTAATAAAGAATGAGATTATGTCATGTGCATAGCATAGGTGAGCCTGAAGGACATTATGCTAAGTGAAGTTAGTCAAACACCTAAAAAAAAGTATTGCATAATCTCACTTATATGTGAAACATAAATGAAAATCAAACATACAGAGATAGAGAACAAAACAGTGGTTACAAAGCTTGAAAGGGGAGGAAATAAAGAGATGTATGCCAAAGGACCCAAATTAGCAGATATGCAGGATGAGCAAACCTAGAGATCTAATGTACAACATGAGGTCTCGAGGTCCTAAAATTGTACTGTGCATGGGATTCATGGTGAGTGATCAGGTGTCAGCTGCTCTCGCCACATACACACACACACACACACAGGTAACTGTGAGATGGTAGAGATGTATGATTACTTCACTATAGTAAACTTTTTACTATCTATATGTATCACATAGCCTCATGTTGTATACCTTAAAGTATATGCAATACAATTTATTAAAGAACAAAAATAAAATTTGTTCGAGGAAGCAAACCTATCTTCTATCTAATTTTATTTTCTAAATCATATTCCCTGGACACGATTTCATATTTCTCTGGGAACAGCATCTGCTTCTTGCTGGTGTTAAGCGTCACTACACAAGGCTGTGCTGTGCTGAAGGCACAGAACCTGGGGCCAGCCCCAGGTGTACATTCTGACTGCATGTCCCTGTTTTTGTCATCTAGGAGCACACAGGTGCTCCTGCCTTAGCAACAGGACTGTTTTATCTGATTACCATGCTATCGTTTCAGATAACCATGTGCCTAACTTGCTCCCTTCCTGGGAATAGTCACTCAACCACTATTTTCAGTGGCATTCAAGATCACTCTACTTAAAACTGATCCTCCATGCCACTGTTTAGTCAGTAACCTTGCCTTCCAATTCTCTGTAACACTTAAGAGTTTCTAATGTGCTATATATATGTTACTTATATATTTTTCCTTAGGTCCTCCATATTAGAATATAAGCCCTAGGAAAGCAAATGATTTTTATTTAGCTCAGTACTCTATCTCCAGTGCCTGGAATAGCATTAGCGCATAGTAGGTATTCAATAAATGTCTTTTGAATGAATATTTGTTTAAACCACAAAACATGAAGTTGGGAAGACTAATAATAAAATCTTACATAAAGTAATTGCATGAAGCTGTGATTGAGGAGTTTTAAACCAGATTGAAGACTGCAGGTTGGGGTTTGGGGCACTTCAAGAAAATTTGTCATTCTAATTTCCCCTTAAATTGCTCATCATGAAAAGCGGTCAATAGTAAGTAATGAAAAACTAGGTGGAATTTGGTGTAGATATGGATTTTGCTATAGAGAAATTACAAAAACAGATCTCCTCTTTCTAATTAGGCCAAGTTATCATACTTACTTCAAATATTACATACTTTTATTTAAATTAAGCTTGAATTAAAACTAATAAACACTCAAACAGAAAATGACTTTTGGTCTATTAGCTTCATGCATGTAAGCCATTCCATATTCTGCCCTTAATGGCAACAACTGTACTAGGATTCACCTCTTGCAGGATAAAGTCAAAACATGGATTTAATCCAATTTTTAATCAGCTGTACAGATGGGTTTATTTCACAAATACGCTATGCTGCACAGATGGAAGTTCCTGAATCTCTGACAAGGTGTTAAAACAGTTACTGATATTACAAAGGAATTAAAAATCAGCATAGGAAATTATAATTAGTAGAGGCTTTGGTCTCTGAAGAGTTTATTAGCTCAGCACTTCTATTTTGTCCTTGGCACCAAAAGAAGACATTTTGGGGAAGAAATGTTTAAAGTACACATCAGGCTTATATGCTCTCGGGTCTTACATGAAATAGTTTTTGGCCATGTGAGGACTCAGCGACTTGTGTAGCATGCTAAACTAGTAAGACATACAACGGTATGGATTTTCAAAAGTGTTTTGGGAATTTGGACTTTTAAAATTTAATCCTATCAAAAATATAAAGATAAAGGCAATACTTCAATCACCAAACTGGCACATAAGTGATGAGCTTATTTTTGTTACACATGAAGCTGTTTCACTAAAACAAATCACATAATAATCAGTTTAGAATGAAAGGGTGGCGTGTAAGGCTCAAACAATCCACAGATGACAGGCACTCCCTGAAAAGGTGCCCCAGCACCTGTGCTTCCCTATTATAAACTCATTTTCTTTACGAAAAGGAAGAACCATTTAAAGAGATGTTTCCAATTCTCTTGTTCAAGTGTATCTCAATATATTAAACTTCCTGAATTCAGAATTTGGTATTTCAATTTCCTTAACATGCCCCCATCCCACCTTGCCTTGGAAGGCCCTCCTCTTCCCTCTCAGCTTCACTCACTTCCTCCGCCAAATGCAAATGTCCTTAAGAGTTGACATTCCCTTATTTGTGAAATGAAAAATGTCTAATTCCTGCATGTTAGGAATCAGGAAGTGCATTAGTGGCACAGGTATGCTTAATATCTCATTTAATTTATGCTAGTTTATTTAAATAAGAAAATGTATTAAATAACATGAGTTAGTTTCCAGTCTAATAAAAGAACTAAGAAAGGAAGGGAGAGTTGAGAAAAGATGGCTGTCAGCTGTTTGATTGAGTTTTTCAATGAAATATCAATCATGATAATCTCTAGGACTAGACTGCCCATGGTGATAGCCAGTTACCACATGTGCCTATTGAGCACTTGAAATGTGACTAGTCCAAATTGAGATATTCTCTAAGTGTCAAATACACATTAGATTTCAAAAAAAAATCTAAATAATGTCGTTAATATTTTTATTGTTATTTCCTGCTGAAGTGATGCTTTAGACATATGGGATTAAATTAAGTCAATTATTATTATTATTATTATCATTATTATTATTTTGAGTTGGAGTCTCACTGACACCCAGGCTGGAGTGCAGTGGCATGCTCATGGCCACCACAGCCTCGAACTGCAGGGCTCAAGCGATCCTTCCACCTCAGTCTTTCAAGTAGCTGAAACTACAGGCATGTGCCACCATGCCCAGCTAATTTTTTGATTTATTGTAGAGACGACGCCTCGCCAAGTTACCCAGGCTGATCTTGAACCTGGGCTCCTCTCACCTCTGCCTCCCAAAGCACTGGGATTACAGACATGAGCCACCGTGCCCAGTTAAGTATATTATTCTAATAGGTTAATTAATATTAATTTTCCTCATTCCTTCTTATTTGTATTACTGTGACTACTAAAAAAACTTAAAATTACATATGTAGCTTGCATTGATTCACATAATTATATTTTACAACACTGGTCAAGAATTTATTTAGAGAGAATATCTCAAATAGGAGAGTGTGCCCTATAAGAGGTAATTATATATAGCTTCAGTCAGACAAATAAGCTTGCTTTTCTGTCAAATGGTAATGGATATTATTAATATTTCTAAATTAATGACCCACTATACAGCCATGGCTCATTTAACATAAATTAATCTAAACAATTTCACATTTAAGTGTTTTAGTTTTGTTCTTCCCTTTGCAAGAATACAAACTTTCTATAAAACACCAAGGCAGGTCTGGGACTAGAATCAAAGCAGCTCCAGAGGCCATTTAACTCCCGAAGGTCTTAGTTGCCCTTGAATTTCTACTTCTCCCCGCATGCTGCCTCTGTCTTCTTTCCCTAATACATATCTTCTCGGCTCTGCACTGTTTTATTCCTTGTCCCTCTGAGGTTTGGCCTGTACATGGCCACAGAAGACTGTTCTCCAGAACTTCTGCATGTGATTTTTTTTCTTTTATTTTTAATGTTCTTAGATGATTCCTTCTTTACTTCATAATTCATGTTCCATAGAGAGGAAATCTGATTGTCCTTGCCCATCTTGTCCTGTCCTCCCATAGCTCTGGGGTGACTGGCTAGGTTTTGTGTGCTGGAGTCAGAGAGACAAGGTCACTATGCCAAAAAACTAACTGACATAGATGGTACTTTAACCCCAGGTATGCAGAATAGTTCCCCTTATAGGTGACATTTGAAGTCAGGTATATCATGAACAATGTCATGAACAACGGAAACAATTAGATAAACCTAGCTGAAACTAAAAAAAAATAGTATTCTCTAAAAAATCAGAAACTGCTGTTTGTGAAGAATATGCATAGATTTTAATGGTTATTATTAGACCTAATTCAAGTATATTTACAAAACAAACAGACAAAAAACTCCAGATATATCATGGAGTAATGAAACCAAATGAAGGAGGTAATCATGCTGACACATGTCTTAGCAATGTGTACCGGTTGCAACTGATATTATATATTCTTTCCTCTAAACGCTATCACTCCTTTTATTCTTACATGTATTCTAACTTACTCTGGGTGCAACACACAGTTTTAAAATACCTTGAGTGTTATCAAACTGCATGCAAGATCACATATTTACTTCTTTTAAATTCATTTTTAATGATTATTGTATCATTGAATATGATTTAGTTTTATCTAAGACTGAAATATAACAGACTAAATCTCAAAATTCAAAATGACAAAATGAGGTTGTATAATTGAGAACTTCATAAACAGGTTACATCAAACATAAATTTTATTAAGGAAGGATAGCCTTCCTACATCAGAAATGGATGTATTTCCTGGTTATGAAGGCTTATTGTAGTGAAACATTAGATAAATCTACAATATCTGGTAGATTAAAAAACCATGGTTTAACTCTAGATGGAATGCTATTTACTTTTAGAGAATATTTAATGTCATAACTAATGAAACCACTAGCATGTCAAATGAATAAAGCAGGTGTAAAAAAAAATATGATTAGTGCCATTTAATTTAAGGAAAGAGTATACATATGTAGAGGCTGGTAGTTGCCCACCCCAGAGAGTCAATTATCTTCCTTCTTAGTAATAGTCTGTAATGTTTAGCTGGGCACATTGTCACCAGATATGACAGACTAGATCTGCCAGTGTCTCTTGACTAGGTATTACCAGATGCCTAAATTTGGGTCAATGAATTACTAGCAGAAACGCTGTATGAGTCACATGGAAGTCTTCTTGAGAATAGATTGTTTTCACCTGTGTTCCTTTCTTTGCGTTCCTGGCTACCTGAAATGAAGGAATGCAGTCTAGAGCTCTAAAACCCCCTTAGAACATGTGGTGAACTGGAGAATGAAAGCCATATGCCAGGATGTAGCCTCAGGTTTCTAGTATACCAGGAAGCAATCCAGAAACCCTGGACCACCCGTATTCAGACTTGTGTTCAGATAAATAAATCTTGACATATTTGAGATGTCTTATTATGTTTTTCTATTTCATATAGCTGAATCTGTTCCTTATTGTAGAGTGTTACTAACATTAAAATCATGTTCTTATTTTAATTCATACATTTATTTTCTCAAAAACTTGTAAATGTAAAAGTCTTCTATAGGAGTCTCCATAGATGATGTATTAAAACAAACAGAAAAACCTTTTACATGTGATCAAGCAGATACTTTATCCATACAAAACAATTTAGGTAGCAAGTAGCATTTTTTATTTATATAGGTCAGTTAAAACATAGTCCTGAAGTCAATGCATCATAATGCCATTTCCAAGAGACAAGTCACACATGCCTTGCTTGTTCTTTTATAGACAATAGGTAATAAAAGTACAAATAATGCTTAAATACTAAATCTCTAGACTATTTCTTTTAATGTAAAGGGTTCTTCTACATATTATCTTTTTCTTTTCTCTCATTTTTAAAACTTCTCTTTAGTCTTTCCACCATTATTAAAAGTTATAAATCTAGCACATAGAATTTCTAGTAAATGTATTTCTTTCTTTAAAAAATTAGATGATGCTCATCATATTTTTTATATCTACTTTATTCAATTGACACAATAGCAATTTCATTAGCCATAACATTAAATATTCTCCAAAAGTAAATAATATTCCACCTAGAGTTAAACCATGGTTTATATTTTTTAATTTTTTTTTGAGTTGGAGTCTCACTCTGTCACCCAGACTGGAGTGCAGTGGCCGCTCCTGGCCACCGCAGCCTCGACCTGCTGGGCTCCGGCGATCCTTCCGCCATGGTTTATATTTTATCAGATATTGTTAGTTTATCTAATGTTTTACTACTATAAGTCTTATTAACAAGTTAATCATCCACAGCTGAATCATCGATTATGTCTTAGAAAATTGCTGAATGGAATTTTGAGTGAGAAGACATGAATATTTTTTAGTACTAGTATGAATACTTTCATATTGATCAACTGAAAGAGTGATCATTTTACAGTCCACTTCATGAACTTTTGCCTAACTAGGTCACCTAACTATTTCTTTAGACAATAATTTTCCTTTAATTTACATTTAGTTGATTAATACGCTTCTCTTTGTTTTTGGTATGAAAGGAGTAGAGTTATCCTAGAAGCATGTAACTCAGAGGGCATATATTAATCAAGCAAGAAATGTGTCATTGTTTTCTGTCTGTTTCAGAAAATTTCATTCTATTAATGTCACATAATCCCCATGGTCCACCCTTTCTATTCATCTGATCTTGCCCTGAGTGATTTTTTTTGTTTCCCTGGACGAAAAAAGTCCTCAAAGGGAAACGTTTTGCTGATATGGAAGAGGTGAAACCAAAAACAATAAAAGCACCTTAAAAGGCATCAAAACTGGCTGGGCCCGGTGGCTCAGTCTGTAGTTCCAGCACTTTGGGAGGCCAAGGCGAATGGGTTGCCTGAGCCTACAGGTTCAAGACCAGCCCGGGCATCCTGGCGAGACCTTGTCTCTACAATAAATAAAAAATTAGCGCACGCCTGTAATTCTGGGTACTTAGAAGGTTGAGGTGGAAGGATCACCAGCCCTGATGGTCGACGCTGGGGTGGCCGTGAGTGTGCCACTGCACTCCAGCTGGGGTGGCCATGAGTGTGCCACTGCACTCCAGCCTGGGTGACAGAGGGAGACTCCAACTCAAAAAAAAAAAAAAAAGGCATCAAAATTGGCAAGTTCAAAAACGGTTTGGAGCAGTGGAAAACATGTCTTGATGGGCGTATTGCATCAAACGAAGAGTAATTTGAAGATGACTAAAGTTTAAACATGTAGGAATAAAAACACAATTCTTTATAAATAAATTCTGGGATTTTTGAGGGGACCCCACATACAGAGGAAGAAAGTTCTCATTTTCCCAGTGACAGCACAGCAATTAAACGACGTACAGATTTTATCTTTTAAGAAGGCAGTGTAAATCAAGATTTCCATTGCTTATAGCCTCATCATCTACTTTCTACCCTTGGCCTATCTTTCACCTGCTTTAATATTTAAGACAACAGGACTAGCTTAATTTGGAGACTATCCCATTTGAGTAAATGTATAATTTAAAAGTAGAAGATAGCTGGGAAACCCTGACAAGACAGACATTAAACAAATAGTAAAGTCATTTGTATTTGAGAAAATTTGAATTGATTACATTTCAAAGAAAAGAAAAAAAATCCTTCGCATACATATTAAAAGAGGGGGAAAACAAACACAACAATGGACTTACATAAGATGTCTACACAATGCAATAAAAAGTATAATTACAGTACATATGATAGTGATACATTTTAAAAGTCAAGTCAAAATATTTATTCAATGTCTTAACCAAGCTTCTTCAAATTTCAAAGATTTAGTCAAAAACCCATCCTGACTTTGAATAATTTAAGTGGGAGATAGAATAAATCATGAATTTCTTGTCTGTGATTATTTTTGTGTGGAGTTCATCATGATTCTTGATTCCAAATAGTCCTATTTGGTGTGATGCATGACTCTTTTTTTAAATTTAATTTTGTTTGAAAGATGTGGGCTGCAATTCAGGGTTAGGTATACAAACTTTGATATGCAGGTGCCCTTGTTGATGAGGTATGTCCCTCCTTCCCCAGCAGTTGATGCATGACACTTTACCTAGCATCCCTGCCACACAGAATGGTGATGACACACAGTAAAGAACACAGAACTTTTCATATGTGAGCCTATCTGTATCACTAATATTTTTCCAAAATGAAGACTTTATAAGTAAGTGTTAAGATAACACTGAGTCTGTGTTTGTTGCTTTATGCTAGTAATTACTGAATGATGCTTTGAACTATAAGCCATGCTTTTCAAACCTAACTGACCTTCAGAATCACTTGGAGAGAATTTTTCATCCTCTCCTTCTGATCTGTTAAGGATTCAGTGTTAGAATGCCTTATGCTCATGTGGAACATATGCCTTCTTTTTTTTTTTGAGTTGGAGTCTCACTCAGTCGCCCAGGCTGGAGTGCAGTGGCACACCCATGACAACCACAGCCTCAACCTACTAGGCTCAGGTGCTCTTTCTGCCTCAGCCTTACAAGTAACTGGAACTACAGGCATGTGCCACCACCACGCCCAGCTAATTTTTTAATCTATTGTAGAGATGTGGTCTTACCAAGTTGCCTGGGCTCAACTCAAAACCGTGGGCTCAGGCAATCCGCTCACCTCAACATATGCCTTCTATATTACCTCTGACACAGCAATACAGTTTTTTTATAAGAATGTATATTAAAGTAATTAATTCACATTTTAAAATGAGGATTCCTCCAAGGACAACGGTACAAAAGTTGGCAATAAACAATATTTTTTTTACCTCCATTTTGATTCATGTTTGAAACAAAGTACAGCATGGGCAAAGGACACCTACACCTTGGTTAAATGGCTTTTGTACTACATTGATATTTGGCAACTATCTAAGTATGTTTTGTACCGCTATAAGACAATACCTGAGACTGGATAGTTTAAGAAGAACCCATTATTTTCTCACAGTTCTGGAGGCTGAAAAGTCCAAGATCAAGGCACTGACATCTGGTGAGGGCCATTTTGTTGCATCCTTACATGGTAGTAAATGAAAGGGCAAGAGAGAACCATTCTGTTTTCTAAGACTTTTGCATCCTGGGTGATGATAGACTGTCATAATTCATTTATGATAGCAGAGACCTCATAACTTAAACACCTCCCAAAAGACCCCACCTTCCAACCCTGTTTCATTGGAGATTAAATTTTCAATACATAAATTTTGGAGAAGATGAATTCAAACCATAACAGCAACCTTGGGTAAGTTATATGATTTGTTTGACTGCTCCTTTCTCCTCTATATGCTAGAATAATAATATGCATGTCATAGGGGTTTGATTTTTAAGTTGAATAGTATTTGAAAAGGCATTTAACATGATGCCTGGCATATTCAGCATTTCCTAATTGTTCTTGTATTAAATTTTGGACATGCCTGCTGGCTCATTGACTTCTGCTCTGAATTTCAGGTTGAAATTTCAGTCTATCATCACCCAAGATACAGAGCTAAACAGTATTTTTTTTTTTTCCTGGAACCTAAGTCAATATTTAAAGGCTCAAGGAAAAAATCAAAATAAAGTAAAAAAAAAAAAAAAATCCCAACAAACTTAATTCATCCTATCACTATCCTCTCTGCAGTATTGTATAAGGTCAGTTGTCCACTCCTGTTGTTTTCCCTGTTTAGTCTTTTCTCTTTCCTGGCAACATGGGACTCAGGCATAGTTTCTCAGAGATAAGACTTCCAGACTGACTAGTACGATGGAATTCCCCCAGTCCTCTAAAAATCCAATGGATTTAAAAAATCTGCCTGCTCTTCTTGCTCTCTTGGCCTTGAATAGGAAAGTTTAGCAATCCCAAACACTCAAACAACAGTCACAACAGCAAACATCTCCCACTTATGGGTGCTTTCTATGTTTTTGTGTCTGAACCAAGATGTTTATAAATGCTGCTCTGTTTAATCCTCACAAATCCCTGTGGATTATGGGTAACTCAGACCCTGAGTAACTAACTCAAGTTTAGCTGATGAAATCGGACAAAATGGAGGTGTGTATTATGTTTGACTCCTTAGCCCAGATTCTTAATCAGTACCCTTCTACCTCAGGGAAATCTCTCAGATGGTTTTCAGTTTCTGTTAGCCAGGCCATTAGCATTGCCAAAATTTATATTTCAATCAGTGCCTGCTATCCTAGAGCATATTGAAATGATTCTTTGCTTGGCTATTGGGTAAACTTAAAATTTTAGCTCCACCTTATTAAAAGAGTCTCTTATAGAGTATGGCACTAACATATCAGTGGTTGTTGGTGGTGGGGAGAGGGGTTGTTTTCAGCTAAGAGCACTTTTTGCTTAAAACCTAACCTTGCTTACAGAACAACCAACACTACTTTCAGCCTCCAAAATAGATTACATGTATTTTCTGACTCTATAGTCTCCAAAAGTAAAGCAAAATATAAGATTGCAACTTTCCACACTTTGTATCCCTATTTCATGCTCTAATGGTCTCATGAATATAATTTACTTGCTTATTTTGTACATAATCTGGCATCACAAAATGCAAGCTCATAAGGACAAAATTTTCTCTTTTTTTTTTGGTGTTGCTTGTTGCTATATTCTCTGTATCTAGAACTATCTGGCATATAGTAGGTATCTAACAAATAAGGAACAGTGTACAAACCAGTGTATTCTTCAGTAAAGAATTCTATCCTTCTGAGTAAGACTGAAATCTATTTTCTAAATATTGTTGTCAACCAAGATTATTTCTAGGGCACATATCTTGTAGTAGAATAGGTGGGTTGTAGAGTATTGACTAGGCAATGTTAGACTGGTTTTTAAAAATGATCTCTAACACTTTTTGGCTTCACAAAAAATGAGAATTTCACTGAAGCCACATGCAGACCAACTGTCATTGTCCATTTTTTTTTCTTAGTCAATCTGATAACTGTGGAAGTTATTTCCCTGTGGTTTTACTAAACATTTCCATAATAATGAATAAAATGGACATAATTTCACATAGTTGCACAACTTTATGTTGTAAGCATTTTTTTTGGTAATTTTTTCCTAAAGGATTACTTTCTTTTTCTTATTGACTCAGCAGTTCGTGATATATGTTGGATAGTAATCATTTATGAGTTAAATAGGTTGCAGATATCTTCTACTTTGACTTTTTACTCAT
This sequence comes from Carlito syrichta, assembly GCF_000164805.1. NCBI lineage: Eukaryota > Metazoa > Chordata > Mammalia > Primates > Tarsiidae > Carlito > Carlito syrichta. The sequence goes on from NW_007253885.1 coordinate 1,071,662, forward strand.
TCTCTGATGACTTCTCACATAAAGAGGCTCTAATTATTTGTAGTTGAGTTTATTAATCTTTTTCTGCATAGTATATAATTTTTGTCTGCTTTATGAGATATTCCTGTGTATGGTGATATATCGCTATTAAATTCTGTTAATTTTGCGTTATATATTAAGTTGATTAACTCATTTATGATTGATTTTTGTATATGATCTGAGGCAGGAGACTATTTAATGTTTTTGTTAAAATGAATAATCAACTCTTCTATCATATTTAGAAAAAATTCTACCATTATCCCAATGATATAAAATGCCATCTTTCACTTATATACCAAATATCTCTATTTCTTTTTCAATGCCCAATCTCATATATCATTTCAAATAATATTCCTGCATATGGCCAGAAATTCTTAGCCATATTTTTATTCTATGAAACTTTATACAGGATTAAAGAATAAATCTCATGGTCACTCAGGAGACTAATCACCTAAACTGTTTTTAAAATTGTATTCTATCTTAGTCAGACAATGTAGGCTCTCTGTGGGAGTTAAATTTCTATAAATAATCAATCAAACATTATGTAGGAAAGTTAATACTCAAAGGCAAGACAATTTCAAAACAGGCAATTTACCATTACTATGCAAATTCTCCAGCTCCAAGCCTTTAGTGAAGCAGAAGTTATTGTGTAAGGTTAGCTATCATCTTACACCACACACTGAATTTATTGCAAGAGTAGGTGGAGTGACTTCACTTTCTTTTGTAGCTCTGCTAATCTGTAATAATGCAAGAATGATCCTTTGCACATAAACACATAGAGAAATTAATACATTTTAAATAAGTACAGCAAAATTAAGGTTGGTGAGTCAAAAAACACAAAGGATTTAATGTTTGACAATTATTTCATATTTGAATTTGTGATGAAGTGTTTAATATATTATAACTTGGACAGTGTTTTATAAAAAAATAAGTACATGTTAATTAGAGAACTCATCACTATGCTACACTGATAAACCCTTTTAGTCTATTGTAATGTCAGAGTGACTAACTGCAGGATGGTAAAGATTTTGAGATTCATATACATACACATAATAACGTTTAGTAGTAATAGTTTTCTAACATATATAAACCACACTCTGTAACTCCTTTCCTAGCATGTGGACTTTTCTACCCTATAAGTATTGTAGTGTATCAAATATACACCCAAATATATTAAATTATGCACTAAAAATATCTTTGTTCTACTGACCTAAAGTCAATAGATACTTATTCCAAGACTCTCAAAGACCTGGGTTATGAATTTTACAATAAAAATCAATAATATCCTATTTAGAATGCTTACTTTACTCCATCAGAGTGCTTTGCAAATTTCACTTCACAAAACTCCAAGAGTCTACTAAGGTATATTTGTGTGGTTTTATATATTGTGGTAACTGAAAATATTTTTCGTGTTGGTCAATCTGTCACCCTCAGGATTTATTTCAGGGTCACATAAAAAATTTCACAAACAGTAGAAAAATGTTTGTATTAATAGATACAATCAGATACATTTTTTTCAAGGCCACACCATTCAAAATGATATAAACATAAGATTTTATTAAACATAGAGCAAATGCATGCATTTTACTTACATGAAGTTAGGAGGAAACAGATCATGTACATACAGCTTGTTACAAACCCAAACCTGTGATAATTCATCGTATTACTATAGGTTTCTTTGAAAAAACTGATCCTTAAATGGACTATACATGTGTATGTGTAATCTACCTATATATACATACTCATACATGTATATGTATATGTACTTTTGCACTTAAAAGTAGAATGGCAAAACGTGTCAAATACTAAATTTAAGCCCTCTTAAATCTTAGTAGTCAAAATTGGTATCTAAAAGGTTAAGTAGAATCCCCAAAATAATTTAATTTCATCAATGAATCAAAAAATGAAGAATATTTCTGCCTTAGCTGGTTGGATTACAACATGATAAGCTTCTTTGTGGGAAAAAAACAAAAACAAAAAAATTGAAATTGGCTTTTGCTACCAATTAAAAATTTCACAACTTTGCACATGTAATATATAAAGAATAGGTAACACGATATCCTACAATATATTGTCATATGACAGTGATAAGACCTAAAACATGAATCTACATTTAGTCTACAGACATATACCATGCACTAGGCATTCATTCACCTGTGGAGAACTTGGATGCTTCATGTTAATTAACTTTGACTGCATACATGTCCAAACCTACAGTATTCATTCCACAAATACTGTTTCCTATGTATAGAGACATTTTCTTGTAGGAAGATATAGAGTCTAGAATAACAGAGATAGAAAATAACTTCATATTACTTTAGGATGAGTCATTGATTTTATATGTAAAGTGAAACAGAGCCTGAGGCGTAATTAAATCTAAATACCACTACTACATTGGCATTAGTGGTACACTCACTCATATTACCACTCTACTGAGATTTTTCTAAACAACTCTCATGTTGTTCTCTGACGTTTATAATGTTTTTATTTATTCATTACTAGTGCCAGAATATTTAATTGGAGTATTATAATAAGATGTATTTTTCTATAACATTTATCTATCTTTCCAGAAAAAAATATGACTATGCCATTTATAATCCATGATAAGAAAAAAGAGGGTGTGAGGAATTGACTATTAGAACTTAATTTCTTTTTAGAAAGAATAGTGCTGAAAACTTAACAGCTGTTGTACTTGATTATTGAAGCTTTATTTTCATTGGCTTCCAAAATAATGCTGTTATATTCAAGCAAGTAGATTAAATGTTATTAGCTTTAATACCTTTTAAAACAAGTAATCTGCTGAAACAATAATGGAATTTAAAGTAAGTATATTTGTTAACTTTGTTTTTACACTATTTTTTTTTCACTGTAGGCCACATGAATCTCTAAACCTGACACTGATCATTACAATAATTATAAACAGTATATGTATATGTGATTAATTTCACAGTAAACTTAAAGCAGACATAAAGGTAGCTGAAGGACTCCAGTCATGAGTAATTCTGTCAAATAAAAACTCTAATTGCTATTTTATTTGTCTTACAAATAAGAAATAGAGATTTTTCACATAAATGCACAAGCACATTAACATTAGAAACATCTATGTAATCTAACAAGATGACAAGCATCTGGATTAATTGGGAAGGAAGGGAGGGAGGAAGGGAAGGAAGAAAAGAAGGATGGAAGATAGCAAGGAGAAAGGAAAGGAACGAAGGAAAAAAAGGGAAGGAAGGAAGAGACAGCAATGGGAAACATCCAGGAGTGATCTTCCCACATTAATACTCCTCGATTTAGATTTTCAGTTACTTAGGTTTGAAGAATTGACTCCACTGTCATACGTGGTTAGCGGCAAAGTTTCGATACTTCTTTTTTGTGTCAGGACACCTGTCTTTTTACTTCAGTGCCAGAAGGGTTTAGCATCTTGTCACTGAAGCAGCACAGCCTGCACATTTATAGGTGTCACTCTCCCCACCATCTGTTCCTTAGGATAACAGCCGCCATTATCACCCAGCCTCCACCTGAGGCTTCCACAATCTCTGTGGATTAAAGTTCAGATCTACAAGGGAGAGTGGCTGGCAGTAATGCTGCTGCTCAACTCCGCTTGACCTTAACTCTCCTGCTGTCAATACTATATTACAGCCTGTTAATTCTCTTTTTCATCCTATGTGTGTATTGCACTGTAAAGTTCTTGATGAGGCAATGAACCACTATAAAAGCCTTTGCGTTCCTATTATCATTTTGGTTTCTTTTCCACTTCCAGTTCACGAAAATACTCAAGAATGTATCAATAGTATTTGAATAAACAAATTGGATGAATCCTAATTAGATTTAAGTTCTAGGGTCATTAATCAGATAGTTTTGCACACACATACAACACAGAGAGATTGAAATAAGAATAAAAAAGAGCATTGTGTTAAATGTTAGCCAATACAGGGTAAGCAAGTTTCTTAAAACTTTATTTAATATAGTATCAGTTATGTTTCTTTTGTAGTCTGAAATAAATACAGATTGAGTATCTCTCATCCAAAATGCCTGGAATCAGAAGAATTTCAGATTTAGACATTTTGTTTTTAGGTTTTGAAATATTTGCATTACATACTTACTGGTTCAGCATCCCTAATCCAAAAATCTGAAATCCAAAATGCTCCAATGAGCGTTTCCTTTGAGCATCACATCAGCACTCAAAATATTTCAGATCTTGGAACATTTCAAGATTCTGATTTTCAAACTTCCAACGTTCAACCTATAATTCTATGTATAAATATATAGCAAATTGATTAACAAATACTTATTGCTAACACCCTTGTGAAAGGAACCTACTGACAATTTATAAATCCTTTTGATCAAATAATTCTAGTCCATGTATGACTGGAAGAAAATATCACGATGTAATATGTTCCCATTCTTTTATTAATTTACTTTCTTTCTTTATTGGTGATGTGAAATTTCCAGATTAGGAGTGGTATTTTTATGCCCTTTTTATTTTTGTGGATTTTATCATTTCTATACAAGACGTTCTGCCACATTTAAATAGTAGAGAAAAGAAGTAGATTCTGTTTATTCATTGTCAATCATGCTAATAAAAATGTTTTGCAAAGATGGTAAAACATGATAATGCTGTCAATTTAAAGCAGCTCATTACAGGAGGAATGTTTGCACTCATTTTGTTCTACAACTGAACTTTTACTGTGGCTATAAAACAGCATCTCTTTGTTACTACTAACACTGAATTCTGCTGTATCCTTTTGCTTTCCCTACTGATTTGCTTGTGTGCTCGCTCATTGCTTTTGGAAGAATTCATCTCTCTCCACTGGGAAGCGGTAACTGCTGCCCAGTAATGTTCTAGGATGGCTGTCTGCACGCTCCCTCCTCCATTTTATAGACGATGTTAGCAAGTTAACCTGTAATTTACTCAACAAAACAAATAGTTTAGGCTTTCGGTTCAATACGGTATTTCCATAAAAATTAGCGTGGGCTTCTGGAAGCATTTTCTATCAGTTATCACTAGTCATTGGCTTCCGGGACACTTTTGGCTTTCGTCTGCAGTTGGCTAGCAGTTATATGTCCTGTCCACTCCTGATCTATTTGAATATGTGTGAAGGAGGCTTATTTGTTCAGCCAGCTCCACTTGTATATAGCATTAGGGCGTTTTTGAAATGTGTACAGAGGCTAGGAAAAATACTGTGGCAGCCCCTTGTCTGCAAAACATGTAAGCAGACCACAGAAAAATGCGTCAATGGAATGTTTTCATTAATGCAGTGGTATTGCTTATAACCAATTAGTCTCCTTTCTTCAATTAGGGACAGTCATTTAAACAGTACCCCAGTCTACTGCAGAGAGTGGCAGCTTCCTCAAACACGTTGGCTTCTCTGGTTTGAAAAATTAAGCAAACATAACCATTTTTTAGTTTTTGTTAATACAAAGAAAAGACAAACATAATTCAATGTTCCTCATATGAAATGTGCATAAGTAATAAATTGAACAAAGATTTTTGGTATTATTCAGAATATAATTTTACTCTTGAGAATTAATTCTTTTAACAAATATTTACAAATATTTATTGAGTTTCTATCACACACTATAAAAATGATGAATAAAATAGTTCTTGCTTTCAAAAAGCACAAAACTAGAGAGATAGGTGTGCAAATATATCATACTATAATTGTGTTATTAATATAATAAAAATTGATGGAAGTGCATTAATGGTTCAAGAAGAGAATAATTAGTATAGTAGAAAAAGTAAGAAAATGCCAGGCAGTGTTATATACAGGAGGTAAAGTTTTATTTCCGTGGCAGAGGAAGACCTTAAAATGTGGGGGTGAACAGTAGGGAAGAAAATTCTTTGCAAAGAACATAAGACGTGCAAAGACATAAAGCAGTGAAATATTACAGATCATACTCTTTCTCCTTACTCAGCCTGTGATCTAACTTCAGGATAGTTAGATCACAGGTTGAGTAGGGAGAAAGAGTTAGGAAAGTGACAAAGAAATGATTGAGGGGGTAGTTCTATACAATGCAAAACAGTTAAGACACTATTTCTATTTTTTTTTTAATCAGAGTCTCACTTTGTCACCCAGGCTGGAGTGCAGTGGCACATTCATAGCCACCACAGCCTCAACCTGCTGGGCTCAAGTGATCCTTTCATTTCTGCCTTCCAAGTTGCTGGAACTACAGGTGTGTGCCACCACGCCTGGCTAATTTTTTGATTTATTGTAGAGACCAGGTCTCGCCATGTTGCCCAGGCTGGTCTCGAACCGTGGGCTCACGCAGACTTCTTGTCTCCACCTCCCAAAGTGCTGGGATTACAGACATGAGCCACTGCACCCAGCAATACTCTATTTCTTAGGTTACAGAAATGTGTTGATCGGGAGTTACCTTTAAAAATAAGTATTGCTTTAATTTTTCTGGTATTATAAGCCATTAGTCATATACTGCCCTAAAGAATTATTCAATCTACTCATATATATAGATTTAATAGGGAAATTGAAGGAGAACAATAATCCAGAATGCAAGATGACAATAATGTATGTTTATTTAAAATTAATTTTTACCCATAGTCCAAGTATATCTAGGATTTCAGTTAGAATCTAGCACATTAGCCTAGTTACAAGGATCTTTGAATTGTTAATCTTTGGCTGCTTCAAGGTTATTGTATAATACTATAGAACATAAAGTACTAATCTTCTAGTAATAAACTTTCTAAGTAAACTATCTGTGAAAATATTAATTCCCAAAGCATTTTCATTAACGATAAATAAAGACAAAACACCAAGAACAACCAGTATGCATGCTATTGCTATGGTGAATAAAACAGGTGATACTTCCATCAAAATAACATCTTTGAACTTCTACCATCTAAAGACATGTCCTTCATTTGTACATAATATAATCTCCCACATTAGCATGATTGCATTTTAAGAGTATGTGCTTTAAATAAACACACAATTGCTTCTTTTTTTTTTATTATTTTTTAAAGCATCATTGTATATAGACAAGAATAGGAGATACTGACTTCCAAAGGGTAAGGCTCTTTCCCAGTTAAGCCAGAACCTTTTTCTCTAGCCTCATTTACCTCTCTCCTCTGGCCATAACATGGTGAGCTCATGGCATATACAGAAAGCTTTCGATAGTACTTTTTTCTTTTGTTGTTGCTTGTGTGTGCATGTATGTTTAATAAAGGGAGGGAAGAAAGATAATGAAGAGGGGGAAAAGGAAGAAAAAAGTAAGAGAGAGAAAAAGAAGAAAAGGACAGAAAGGAAGGGAAAAGAAAGTCATTATTGGGAGTTAAACAAAAGCAGTCCTTTTTATTATTTTTCCAAATGTGGGTATTAAATTAGATATTCACTACACTCTTTACTAACACAAATACAATCCTATGAAATGAATGACCATTTCTGAAACCGTCAGTCTAAATGTAATTTAACCACAACCTTCTAATAATTTTTGAACATTAAATGTCCTAAAGGATTTTATTTAAAAATTAAAAATATTGTTTCATGTCCAGTGACTCTTTAGAACCAAATGCTTCCTTAGGAAGATCCCTAATCCTATTATCTCTTCCCTTCATCTCCCTTTCTTGTTCAGAGCATAAACATTTTTGTTAGAAGGTATAACTGTGCACAGACATTAAATCTAGACAAAAGGCTAATGCTCCATAATGAGTCCAGCTCTTCCATGAAAATAGAGAGGGAAAAGGTAACTTTCTTGCTTTGTATAAAGATAGGCATATTTGTACAAATCTCTTGGCAATAGAAGATTTATCCTGGAGGAGAGTTTTGTCCAGTGGAAATCTACCCTGGGCAACTGCTGAACACAAACCCAAGACTTCAATTCCCTTCATCACCTTCCCAATACCATAATAGATGAAAAAAAAAAAGAAAACCTCTGAATTATTAGAATTATTTGAGTATATGATCTTTATTCTTGTTGCATTTTTTAAAGGGACAATCTAACTTTATTTTTTCTTATGCATTTTGCAACCGCATTTCACTACTTTAGACTCCCTAGGATTTATGTCCACATATTGCTTTTTTTTAAGTTGGAAAACATTGGAAATAGTTTACACAGTCAAATGGTCAAGAAGGGGGCTACACTGACAAAATAAGGAAAGACAGTCAGTCTGTTGTGAAGAGACCGTCACACTCATCATGTCAATGACAAATGGTTGGCAAAATAGAGTCTGCACACTGCTGATGTCAGTTCAAAATAATATTGCTGTATGGAGGTATATCACCAATAACTTACCACCCTAATGAGTCATCTATAAGTATGTGACCTATTTTATTTGCAAGATACTCAATATGGTATGAACTTTTCCTCTAATAGATAGTAATACTCAGTAATTGTCTGCTAAGACATAAAATGAACATTAGTTTCATTAATAATTTATCACCAGAAATGAAAGGATAGCTATACATTGTCTGTTTCTAGTTATCCTTTCACATTATTTATATTACCTTATATGTAAATTAAAACAATTTACCACTGATTTATGGTAAGCAACAATCAGTGATTTTAAATTATCTTTTCTTGTAACTTTTGTTAAAACCTTTAACATTTCACATTTCTTTAACATTTAACACTTTCTGTTAAATGTTAATTCAAATGTAACGTCAAGAAACAGACCAAGAAATTTTATGAGTCGGCTTGAAATTTGGATGTTGGGTGACAGTTTTAAAACTCTAGCCATCAGAGAGTTTTGTTGATCAAGCTATTAAAATATTTCCTGAATCTGACCATGTTCTACTACAGCCATTGGTGCCATCCTGGCTCTGGTCACATAGATGAGAACAGAAACTTCCTAACTTGTCTCCCTGCTATTCTTCTAGTTGCCTTACAGTATATTTTCTCAGCAGAAGTTAGAGTTATCATTCGTGATCATAATCCATAGCATTTAATTTCTTTTCTCAAAATTCTCCACTGGTTTCTCATAACATTTAGAATAAAAACAAAACTATTTTTAGTGATCACCAAAGTTTGTAATACTGTCCAGATGTTGCAATCCTTCTAACTATATGTAGGAGGCAGGAGACCCAAAACAATGTCGAACAAAGGAAATGGTGTATTTATCTTACATGTTTAAACTTCAGTCACCATCGAAGTACACTGCGTTTGATGTAGTACACCTATCGAGATGCTTTTTCCACTGCTTAAAAACTGCTTCTGAACTTGTCGATTCGAATGCCTTTTTGTGCTTCGGACACTTGTTGTTTCACCTCTTTCACATAGGCAAAACATTTTTCTCAACCAGACTGCCCATAAAAAGTGAGCAGGATAAAGAAAATGTGGTACATTTACATGATGGAATATTATGCAGTCATAAAGAAAAACAAAATTATGAACTTTGCAGGAACTTGGATGGAATTGGAGTCTATAATAATCAGTGATTTATCATAGAAACAAAGATCTGAGTACCATATGTACTCACTCATAAGTGGACGTTGACCATTTATCATAATACCATAAGAAAGGGATTGACAGTAGTGAGACACTGCTGGGGGGGGCACATAACATCAGTAAGGGTACCCACACTCTACCTGTATGATGACCACATATGTACCAAATCCTCATTTGTGCTCCACATTTTAAAAGTAAAATAATAATAATATAATAATAATAAGTTTTTCTTTGACTTTTTTTCTCAGGGAAACAAAAATAAAGTCGTTGGGGGCTAGATCAGGTGAATAGAGAGGGTGGGGCATGGGGATCTTGCATTTTTGGTCAAAACCTCCTAAACACTCAGCACAGTGTGGGCATGGGTTCTTGTAAATCAGCCATCATGAAATGGGCAAATGCCTTGAAAGAATCTCCAAAGAAAATAAATAACTGAAGCCGAACATAGGCTCTCACAACAAAGCTAGCTTTTATGCCGACGCCAATATTCCTAGACAACTTATCTAGAGAGGGAAGCCTGTACTACAAGAGGCCCGACTTATAAAAAAATATCTCTGGGTTTTTGAGGGTCCCCTCCTGTAACCCAATCAACTTCAACCTTCTAGCTAGTCTCCCATAATACAAATCTCATTCCCCACAGGAGTCTATTCCTTCTTCCTGAAGTACTTTTTCCAGTGTTGTTGCAAGATTCGCTGCTACTCATTTTACTCAAGTCTTTGTTCAATTGTTGATGTAAGCAGTTCCTAACCACTCAATTCAACCTTTCCCTACCCCCACCATCAATCACCTTGCACGCTTTGTTTTTTCTTACCAATACTTAAAAGTATATTCTGTGTATACCTGTTTATTTGTTTACCATTTGTCTTCAGCCCCCTCAGTAAACACCAAGAAACAAGGTTTAGTCTCTCTTACTTACCAGAACCTCTTCAGTGATTAGAATGGACACATCAAAGAGTTCAAGCATATACATGTATGTCAGATAAATAAATAAAAAGTACTTTGCTAATCTAAACAAGTTTTAGAATAGGGCTTCAGTCAGTAAAATGAATCACTTGCATATTAATTTCACATAAGCAACTTGGCACATTTAAATCAAGCCAGTAAATCTTGGTAGAAGTCAAACTTGATTTCAAATCACAATATAGGTCAAATTGCTCTTTTTATAAAAATATTCAACTACCTAGTTATTCCTCGTTTTTCTTGCCTAAAATAGAGATAAAATACTGCCTACTTTCTAGGTTTGTTGTGAGGAGTAAATGAGCTAATACATGTCAAGCACTTCAAATAGTGCTTGGCCCATCACAAGTATTCCATAAAAGTTATCTCTTATTAATATTTATTTCAACTCAAGCCAGAATGCATTTGGAGCATTTTCTTTCTTTTTCATAACAAATGCAATCTTCTTAAATCAAAATGTGTAGTCTGAAATCTCCAAGACGGGGAGCTCTGAACTTCATAAATTACTTGGAAAACAATATAGTCAACAAATGCTAACTGACAAATTAATAAACACAATTAAAAATAAGCTTGATTTTTGTTTTAGTGAAGGTTAAACCAATAACATTAGTTTACTTTTGAATAATGAAAGCTCCTTGCACTATAGTGTACTTGAATACCCACCACTATGAGTAAAATATAAATAGTGACCAACAGAAAATAAGGTGAACTTAATTTCCTTTCTTTCTGCGTGTGCTAGGACAAAACTATAGACATTGTCAAGGTCACGGAATCAAATGCACATTGAGACTGATTAATAAAATTATACTTACTGATATTTGCACTGTAACAAATTTCCATCTTAAAGCAAAATGAAGTTTACATATTGCTGCAGGCATTGTGCAAATTAGAACTTCATTGAATATTAATGAATTACTCTTTGTAGCCAATTGTTATGCAAATTACCAGAATGTCAAAATTTATCATTTTATTTGGTTGAGGATTAAGGGGAAAATGCTTTCAAAATCAAGCAGAACTCCATACAAACTAATATGTGAAGTCAATCAAAAAACGTTATATAATTCCTGAATGTTCAAATAACTGTCAGTTTTTGGTTATTGTTCCAAAAATATTAACTCAATGTATACTTTCTTCAAATTGTAGAAAGTTTATGATATAGTGCTAAGCAAATGGAGAGTAATCTTGTAGGTTTTTGAGAATCTTTAGAACAGTTTTTTTTTAAATCCATACAACCTGACTCACTACAAATTATGTAAACTCACTATAATCGTTTTAGAAAGTAGTTTCTTTAAACAGCATATTTATCAGTTTCCAAATCAGGATAAGAAATGCATATTTTATTTATATGTTGAATTCCTAATTTTTGTAACATGTAGACTAGATGTTTTGGCTTTTTATTTTTACTAAAATTTTAAAAAATAAACTTGGTAGAAAATATAAAATGGCAATATAATTTCTAAACATGTCAACTTTCCATAGAATTTCCGACACAGATTTTTAGAATTATTTATCACATGCCTTAGCCTGCTCTTAACAAATAATTTCAGTTAATGTTAACCAAAGTTTCATCAATACAGTTCTAATGATTGATTTAAATATTAAAACATCACAGAGACAAAAGTTTGCAAAAAAAAGAATTCTTTTTTAACCAGGTGACAGTGGGACCAAAGTGAGGCCCAAACTCTACCTGTACAATGATCATTTGTATACCTAACCCTGAATTGTACCCCACATCTTTAAAATAAAACTTAAAAACAAACAAACAAAAAGAGTTCTTTTTTTTTACATGGTGTGAATTGTCTAACACATACAAGTCTGTTGATTTGTATAGGATAGATTTTAAAAATAACATTTTCATTAAAAAAGAGGGTGGGTGTGGTGGCTCAGCCTGTAATCCCAGAATTTTGGGAGGCTGAGGTCAGAGGTTTGCCTGAGCTCAGGGGCCCAAGACCAGCCTGGGCAACTAGGTAAGATCTTATCTCTACAATAAATCACAAAAAAAACTATCTGGGTGTGGTGGCATGTGTCTGTATTTCCAGCTACTTGGAAGGCTGAGACGGAAGGATCACCTAAGCCCAGCAGGTGGAGACTGCAGTGGCTGGGAGCGTGCCACTGCAACTAGCCTGGGTGACAAGAGTGAGACTCCAACTCAAAATATATATATGTATATATATTATGCATGATATTTTAATAAATAAAAATTGAGATCATTCACTTATTTTCCTTAGAAGTATTAAGAAGACAGAGATTTGAAAACTTATTCAACTGAAAAACATGGCATGTACTATTCATTTCATTGGCTATGTAATCTGACATCATGTCTACTTTCATAAAAGTACTTAATATTTCTCTCAGAATAGTCGCCAGTCTTTAAAAATAATAAAGTTATAATAAAAATTATATGAATATATACAATAACAAAATATAATAAAAATATTAATACATTATTTACAAAACAATTTGTTTCTATAGCATTGCAAAACAACTGAGATCAACAAAAAGACTAGCATATATCAGTTTCTTACTCTTTTCTCTTGATTTTATTTTTTCCTTATTACTTCAACATGAGAGGTGTTTTGCTAATTAAATAAGGTGACACTGGGGTAACCAGCACTCTAACAGTACTATTAGGCTATTGCAAAGGAATTTTTCTCTTTCACATTCAACCAGGGACTCTTACAGAGATGTCTTAATGTAGCCATCAAGTAATAAAGTACAAAAAGACATTACTAATTTAATAGCATACTTCTAGAATTTGAGTTATTAAAGTGAAGTTTATCGGTTTACAAATAGGATCAACTCTAACTACTCAGTAGAGCCAAGATTGAATTTCATTCCTATGGAAAAAATGGATGTAATTAATTATGATGTCAGCCTCTCTAGACTGAGAGATACACGGCTTCATGTGTGCTGTTTCTAACTCTATGCCATAAAACAACCTTCTCTTTCTCTTCTCTGCTTTCCATAATGATGTAAGTGCTGACACAGTAAATGACTTGTTTAAAGGCAACAAATGTAGGGATGGCCTGGACATTGCTACTGAGGCAGCAATGAAGTAACCACTAGGTCAAAAGTTGACATTTAGGAGCTAAATTAAACCAACTTCCACTTTCAATTCAACCACAGCGATCACATACTATTCTGGACAACAAAACCTTAGTGCCCCTCCCTGTACATTCAATGTTCACTATTGAGCATCCAGTAGAGACCACCTGCCCCTGCCAAAGCCCCTCCAGAACTCCTTGCAGCGATACTCAGGAATCATCAACCCATGTGTTCCCCAAAGCACTCCCCTTCCTCTGGCTGTCTCAGGACCAGGGCAGCAGGTTTTTATTTTACATTCCCTTCCCTCTCCATTACTCTAGGGTGTTTCGAATTTCATTACAATAATGATTCATTTCATATGCTTATTGCAAACAGGTTTAGAGACTGCTCACTGCAGAAATGGATGGATAATGTTTCAGATAATTTGACCCATGAGAAGGAACTGCCATCTATATTCCTCTGCTTAGTAAAATATTTTAAACAGTATCTGAAAACATGTGGCATAGCTATGCTGGCTTGTGGAATAATCCACAGAATATGAAGGTGCTTTCCAACTGACTGAGACAGACATGCTGTTAAGTGATCTGTGTGATTTGTTTGGTGTAATAAGCAGTTGTCTCTGGCTCACTGGGTGCCAGGGGCTACTTGAACAACTCAGCCTTGAGCTTGACAGGCACTGCTGAGTGACCACAACATGATTTTGCTACAAGCCGCCATTTGTCTGGTTAATATCAATACAATCCTGCTGTAATAGCAGCATTTGGGTATGTGACTCTACTGTTATCAATAAGGAGCCTTACTATTTATTTCACTTATAGGCATCTAGTTCTCCCTTTCTCTCCTCTAGCAGGATGTCGCTGTTTAATACATTGTGTTTTGGACAAACACTCAAATAATTCAGTCGTAAGCTGATCTTTGGCTCAGAAGCCTTGTCAGGGTTTTGTTTACTTGATCACCCATAATTAGATCACAAAATTTTATTTCCACAGTCACACACATATAGAGGATAGCAGAGATGGGTCATTTGGCATAAACAAGGAATATAGACATGTTTCATGATGTTTTGTATGATTCTTGCTTAACTTTTTTTTTTTTTTTTTTTTGAGTTGGAGTCTCACTCCGTCGCCCAGACTGGAGTGCAGTGGCTGCTCCTGGCCACTGCAGCCTCGACCTGCTGGGCTCCGGCGATCCTTCCACCTCAGCCTTCCAAGCTGGAACTACAGCGTGCTACCACACCCAGCTAATTTTTTGATTTATTGTAGAGATGAGGTCTCACCAAGTTGCCCGGGTGGGTCTCGAACCCGTGGGCTCAGGCAATCCACTCACTTCAGGCTCCCAAGGTGTGGGGATTACAGGCTGAGCCACCCAGCCCGGCTTCTTGCTTAACTTTTAAGAATAAACTACAAGTTATTTTAGCAAAGTTTTCTGATTGGGGTATGGATGAAGATTGCAAAGGAAACATGGCTTCACAAGCACTGCAAGGTGACTATAGAATTGCAAGAAAAGAAGTATCAAAAGACAAACAGTTAATTTGAATTTCTAAATAAAGATTAATAACCAAGAAGGCTTTTTTCCCCCAATTACTCCTTGAAGAATCTATTGTTAGCTAATTGGAATTATCCTTGTGGGAGATAGGTTAGTTCTTATCATAGCTCTTATATTTATTCCATATGAAAATTACTATTTCCTTTTCACAAAGTTTGAGATATAAAAAAGATATCCAGAGTTATGAAGACCAGAGATTCAACTCTAGAAAGTGTGTAGGGATTTCCTAATACTTCTTATAGGTGGAGTGACAAAATAATTGTCTAATTTCAAACACTTTTGAGAGTGAGAGGGAGTATTTACATGAAGACAATCAGCACAGTCTTGGAAAAACTGAGATATATAGTCAACCCACATACAGGCAATATTTTTCATGGGTCTAAGAACGTTGAGTTTACTAGCCACTGGAGTTCCATGGAAGGATACTTTGTTTGGAATGTAATGATGTTTCCTATTTCACCATCTCCCTTGTTTTGGCAGACCTGTAGTAATGTTTTTTAAAACCTGTGGTTTAATTTAGGTCTTTTAAATTCTTCATTTGATAATACCATACAGAACCAACTTTGTTCAGCATTACATAAAGTAAATAGTTCTATGTTTGAAAAATTCAATTTTGCAGTGTTTCCTAAATTATGCATACAACAGAAATTCTACAGGGCATGTAGCAGATCTCTAGAGCATAGTTTTATGCCCTAATTGCCAAACAAGGGAATTAATTTTGCAGTCAGACTTATTCAGGATATTCAATAGCATTGGTCCAAAGGCAGTAATTTAGGGCTGGTGTACATTCCAGAGAATCCAGAGGTGACAACTTTGTACCCACCGAGAATTTCAAGAAGATGCCATTTTAAACCTAAAATAGGTAAAAATAAAATTTACTGTTAATTTATGCAATTAGAAATGTGTGTTTTATTGCTGGGAGAAGATGAACGTTGCTGTACTTTAATCCCCTTATGTTACACAGGATGGACATCAGGTTCATGACGTTAAATAACAGGCAAGAAGACACCCAACCAGGGACTTACCCGCTGGGTCTGTAACCTAACCTTGCCTCCATTTCACAGCTTATGAAATAACAACAAAAATAGGATTGTTGATATAAAAGGGAAAATATTCCAATTCTATCATATTTTCTTCAGATTAAGATGATACTGTTGCTTTTTCTTACTTGTTTTGCTATAGTATTTTGATCCACTCTGGATACAATGCAATAACATTTGAGGTTTGGCAGACTGCCCTTTTGGCTTAGCAGAGTTGATAAAAGGTTGCCAAATACCACAGTAGTTCATATTTATTTTCTGTTTTGTGACTGTTTTTTTTCCACAAAGCTCACTGTTCTCTTATTCCGCAAACCATCAATCAATTCTAGAAAAAAAAAAAGTAAGTTCTTCAATGAGTTGTCGATGTTGCTGTAGTTGTAGCTTGCATATGTTATATGCAGGCAAAAAATATTTTTAATAGTTCAAATCCAGAGGTAAAATATCAAATTTTAGAAATTTTGTGTATATGTACATTTAAGTGAATAAATCTACATCTGTCTATACAGACATATAAGCGCATACATAAATATGTGCTTACACATGCATAAACCTTCCAGCTAAAAACATTTATGTTAAAACTTACTTTAAATTTCAAA
The DNA here is from genome assembly GCF_000164805.1 of Carlito syrichta. NCBI lineage: Eukaryota > Metazoa > Chordata > Mammalia > Primates > Tarsiidae > Carlito > Carlito syrichta. The sequence continues at coordinate 1,088,256 of NW_007253885.1, forward strand.
TACAATTCTATTTAATTTTTCCTTTTTGAGGTTTGGTATTGCAAGTGGTTCAGTGTTACCAGACAACTAGCAATTTAGAGCTCTGGGAATAAATACAGAATAACCCCAGGTGGTATAATCTAATGTTGACTTATTAGTGACTTAGAAGATATTTGAAGTATATATAATCATTTCTTGCTGAAAACTTAAGTTTTCAGACCAGTATTCAATGTGAATTCGACTATTGGTTACTATGTTGGAACAGGCCCATCTGCGAACATTTGTGCCCAGTGTAATCTTGGCTATGTACAATTACCTTTGTCATCGTTGTTATGGAAGCAGGAGTTAGTCATCAACTATACAGTCTCTGCAACCCACATACACTCAGTAACATAATTACAGAACTAGTATGAGGATTAGGAGCATTGCTTCTGGGTTTGTAGCCTGAATCTGCTGTGTACGAATTCTTGCTATGTAACCCTAAGTGAAGCACTTTATCTCTCTAAATTCTGTATGTAGAATTGGAATAATAATATTCCCCCCACTGTGCTGGATTTAATAAGACAAGTAAGCACAGTGATTAGCACAGCACTGACATGTAAGCATTCATCAATCAATTTGTTTAATTTTAAAACTTTGGCAACCACTAGATGCATATTAAATAGCAATTGTTATGCATTCTTCAAAAGACAAACAGTGCCATTTGCTTTTACCTACAATAAAAATTATTTTTAATTGTCTTTCATCACACTTGCTCCTTGAAAGGAGGTACCTATAGAAACCTAGAGTAAACTTAGTTTAGTGTAGTCTCTTTGTCTCAGCATAGCCATTTTTGCTTAGACTTTACCTCTGACACCCTTTGAATCTAGCACAGGTTAGACACAGATAAATTTCCAATAGGCAGGTTTTAGGAAGCGTTCACACATTCTACAGTAGGCCGAGCAGCAGCCTACCCCACCGTCTCAGCAAATCTCCCTCAGATGCAAGACAAGGATAGAGCCATAGAAATGATAATAGATCACATTTTTGCTAAGGAGATTATGGATTGTAAATGTCTGGCAAGTTTCTTGCAGGAAAACCACCATCCCCACCTCCTCCCACCCCCACCTAAACTCACAAATTAGTCTAATCAGCCCTTTGCGACCTGTGTGACACAGACAGACCCCATCATGGCAGCAATCATGTGACTGACCCACCCATCTGCCTGCTGTTTTGTAATGACGTGGAGCAGACCACCACCCAATCATCTTAATGACCTTCTAACACCCCTCTACCTGTGATGCCTAAATGACTAAATTTGAAATTTATCATGACAGGCACTTTACTTTTTTTATAAAAGTAAAATAATGCAAAAACTCCATTAATATACTCAAACTTCAAGTTTAGTTCATAATTACATAGCTTATTTATGGAATATTTTTAGCAATATGAAATTAGACCACCTTCAACCATTTTTATCTTATACTGAGAAATACAAATACAAATATACTGCAACATCAAGAATTATTTTATATCATAGACTCAAAAGTTATTGTTTTATCACCTCACCATCATTCCTTTTCTTCAACAAAAACATACTCTATTCTAGCCTACAGATTTCCAAACATATATTATTACATTGCTTGAAAGATCAAATGCATCAAATACCTGTATCTGAATTAGGGTAACAATCTTAAGCACACTATTTTTCAAATTCTTCATATTGAAATATTAGAAAATCATCATTTGTGGTCTATCTCATTGTTTAAATAAAATCATATTCACAAGGCAGTATATAGGAACTTGAGGTTGGAATCACAAAAGGCTAACCCATTTCTGATCTTCACCAGGTGTAGGAGTACCTTAACTTCTCTGGCTTCAATTTCCTACTCTGAAACAGAATAACTATTGTTTTCGTGATCTTTAAAAGACATGACATACATAAAGAACTTTATATTTTATATAGCATAAAACCATTAAATAAATATCTGTATCTATCATTACTATAATTTTTGAGTGTTTTCAAATATATAAAGAATTAGACAAAGGAATGTATCATTTTCAACAAATGATACATCTCAGGATCTTAGCATTTTAGTCCTTTGTGTTATACAAAGCAATATACAAAGTCTTAATTGATAAACATTGATTAAACTTACTAATAGTTCTCTATTTTGCAAAAGTGTTGATAATTGTAAAAGGTTTGTGAGCTTTTCTGAACACTTTAATGATCAAATATAAAGGAGGGCAGATGCCCAGCATTCCAGCTGGTTCCTATTTTTCAGGATGCATTCTGGGAGGACTGGATGTATGTGAATATGTTTAATGAGGTAGGTAGGGATAGATGGAAGAGTTTAGGAATCATTGCTCTGACAGACCAGACTGGGGGGAAAGTATTCTCTAGTTAAGAGTAGTTGGAGGTGCTTTGCTAATCAGTTTACATGTAGATTTATGCAAGTGCCCAGATCTGAAGAAGAACCTAGACGTTTCTGTCAAATAGCAAAACCAATGTAAAAAGATCATAGCCCATGAGTCCATCTTACTGAGCAAAGCAAATCTTTACAGCTGCAGCGAAAGTATTGTTATTTGGGAATTTTAACTACTTTATTATCGAAGGAAGGCAGGGCTGCTGAGATTTTATTTTAATCAAGTTTAAGATCGACAAGTGGGACCTCATCAAACTAACGAGCTTCTGCAAAGCAAAAGAAACCATCAAGAGAGCAGGGAGACAGCCCACAGAATGGGAAAAAAACATCTGCCAACTGTATATCTGAGAAGGGCTTAACATCTAGCATCTACAAGGAACTGAAACGCGCCGAAAGGAAAAGAACAGACAGCCCCTTTAAAAAGTGGGCAAAAGACATGAATAGACACTTCTCAAAAGAAGAGATATGGACAGCCAACAGACCCATGAATAGTGCTCAACTTCACTCGTCATCAGATAAATGCACATCAAAACCACATTGAGATGCCACCTAACCCCAGTAAGAAAAGTCATCGTTAATAAAACAAACAACAACAGATGCTGGCGAGGATGCAGAGAAAAAGAATGCTTCTATACTGCTGGTGGGAATGCAAACTAGTGCAACTTCTTTGGAAGGCAGTGTGGAGATTTCTGAAAGAACTAGAAATTGACCTTCCATATGACTCAACAATTCTCTATTGGGAATATACCCAGAGGAACTCAAATCATTCTACAAAAAAGATACCTGCACACGTATGTTTGTTGCACCTCTATTTGCAATAGCAAAAACATAGCACCAATCATGTTGTCCATCTAAGCTGGACCAAATAAAAAGAATGTGGCACATATACACAATGGAATATTATGTAGCCATAAATAAGGACAAACATATGGACTTCGCAGCAACTTGGATGGATTTGGAGTCAATCATACTCAGTGACCTCTCACAGAAACAAAGAACAGAGGACCATATGTTCTCACTCATAAGCGGACCTTGAACAATTATAATACTATAAGAAAGGGGTTGGCATTAATGGGAAACTGTCGGGGAGGGGGTGTGGAACTGGCAGTTGAGGAAAACTGCTAGGGGAGAGAGTGGCATACCTCATCTACAAGGGTACCTGCTTAATCAACATTTGTATACCTAACCCTAAATTGTACCCTACATCTTTATAATAATTTTTTTTTAATCAAGTTTTCTTAGTGTGATGGTATATCACTAATATATCATCAGCAAAATAGACCAGATGAAAGGTCTATAAAGACAAAGGTCCATTAAAAAGATATGGGGAATATGAATTTACAATTCATAACAAAAGTAATTCTCCCACCTCAGCCTCCTGAGTAGCTGGGATTTTAGGCAGGAGACACCATGTCTGGTTATAACAATTACATAGGAATAGAGCAACTAGTTTCCAGATTGTTTTACTGCTAAAGTCAAAAAACAGAATTAAGTAACTGTTAACAGATTTGAGGGCATGTGACCCAGTTCTTAATACCTCCTGATAAGTCTTTCAAGTCCCATATGTTTACATTTCAGTATATTGAAAATATGTCTACCCCTGCTTTCCTGGGAAGCACTAGAAGGTTGTTGACTACAGTGTGAAATTGCTAAAGAATGTATATTTACAACAAGCAGATTGTCCTTGCTCTTGGTCCTTGGTCTGTAAAGTGCAGACCCTAAACCAGCAGCCTCATCAAAACCCAGATGCTTATTAGAAAAATTTGCATACAATTATATTTTGAGATTCCCCTTTAAAGGTATTCCTATGATCTAAAATCTTTAAAATAAGTATTTTTATAAGACAAGTACTTAGAGGCTGAGTATAAATATTTGTGTATACAATGCATTGAAATATGTTTTTAAATTTTATAGAAAATTTTGTCTACGTCAACTCCAACAAAATACAAGCAAATTACAAAAGCTTCATGGAAGTTGTATGATCATTTTTCTCCCAGAAACTACTCTGTAATAAGTAAAATTGCTTAAATTATTACCCAAAATATGGTCCAAGTAAGAAAAAGAAATCAATAAATTCTATAGAAGAATTAAATATGGTAGCAAGGCTTTCTGTCTCTAAGTTTTGGATAAGTTGTTGCTTAGTATCATCATGAAGACAATACTTTTATTGGGTGTGTAAGTAGCATGGTGCATGATTATAACAATTTAGTATCCATAGGTAGAGAATTTCAGCTTACTGCTTCTAATTTCAATGCATTGCTTTGTTTAAACTTATATCTTGCTCTACTTACACACTCCTGAAAGAAGGCACTGTGTTGTATTAGCTTTTATAATTCTAGTAATTGCTTTAGTTCTTGGCCTAAAAAAAGATGCTTATTGAATATGTATTTAATGCTACTGAAAATATATTTATCAGTCAGTATAAATGGAATCTTTCTTAAATTTTATAAGAATATTCAATATTTTTGCATTTCATCTAAATTTTAAAGAGAAAAAAATAAGAATATTCTATATATTGTCCTTGATCCTAGTGAATAAAGAGAGCAACATTTAATAATAATAATAATAATAATAATAATAATAACAACCTGATATTGGAAACACAGCAATAAAACAGACACATCAATAAAATAGTTGCACAGACTACCAAAAGATAATTAAGCCTAAAGGAGGATATGTGTAGAAAATGTTAACCAAAAGACTTATTTGGTTGTGGAGTTATATTTAATTAATTTGTTACTTACCACCATAACCATATAGAAAAAAATCCATTGAGAATTCATATTGTATAACTACTTTTACAAAAATTTTTAAACATAAAATTTAGAATCTCTTTTCATGGACTTAACATTCCCTTTGCAAGAAGAGAATTAGTATAAATACAGAATTGTTTCCCTTTAAGTTACCTTCTGTCTATGTCATATTTTTAATAATTGACAAATCAAAAGTAATCAATATGGAACCTTACAGTTCAAATGACCCACTCAAGTTTAAATCCAGTGTTCTCGTTTAATAGTTATGAAACAACAAATATGTTATTTGGAGAAATATTCCCAGTTTCTTCATCTGCTAAAAATCAGGTAAAAATATAGGGCTTATATATATATATTAAACTGGGCACAAGTAGCTGCTCAATTTGTGGTAGGTATTGTTATTGCCTGTGCTACTTTTTATAGACAAGAGTGAACACCTAAGTGTATGATGACACATTCTTGCATTAAACTTCTAACATTAATACTCTTTCTATCAACCTTCTTAAGAGATCTTATATTATGCTGTAAAATCTGTATCTGAAAGACACCAAAAGAGATGTAAGGGATCATATAACTGACTGCTAGAGAGCAAAATATTTTCAATTAACTACTATTATTTTTAATAAATATTTAAAGCTTAAGGAAAAGATTTATTATTATGAAGATTTGCCAATATCACTACAGTATATTTTACTAGCTTATAGATAATGGTATTAAACAAATGTATAATTCCTTTTATCTAATATAAATATGATTCTTTATTTCATTATGAGTTATTGTATTATTTAACCCTGATATTGAAATTGAATATTTTTCATTAACACTTTTGAGAACTGATTGCAATTTCATTAAACATTATTTCAGCACAGGCATATTTGGCTCAAAGATAAATCATGCCTACTACAAATTTTGACTTAAATTTGTTTAGAAATAAAATATTCTATTAGTTCACTAAAGAGGCAAACAATTATTAAAACAATGAGCACCTAGATATTAAGAATGTGGATTTCAATATTAGTTCATAGCCTCTTGGGTCTTATATCCACCAAAGGGGAAATCAGTGGAAACACGTATTCTTGCCATTTTAAAAGCAATTCCCATTGACAGGAGCCAAAACCATCATATTAAACAATATGCTAATGAGGTGATGCCACATGAAACACCTTCCTAAGAACCAGGGGTATGATTATTAAATATTTTGTAATCATAAGAAGAAGTCATAAAGACATTTTACAGAATGTTCTCATTGGGCTTAAATAACAATGCTGATTTTTGTATGCTTAAAATATTTCACCAAAATCTAATAGATGCTACTTGAAAAAGTAGTTTGTTTAGTTGCAGTCAATTCCAAGTTCAGATTCCTTCCCTCCCTCCCTCCTTTCCTTCCTTCCTTCCTTCCTTCCTCCCTGCTCTCCTTTCCTTTCTCTTCCTCTCTTTATTTCTTTTTCTTGATGACAAAGTTTGTAGCTCAAAATATCTTCACAAGCATAGCCAGAGTAAGTCATAAGCATAATTAAAGTTTTAGTAAGAATGCATATGTATTAAGCCTTTTTCAAAATTATTTTTATGAGCAGAACTTTCAGAATAAGCACAATACCAATAAGTATTTAAAAATTGAGTGAGGAGGAAAAGACAGTGCCAAAATACATAAAATGACAACATATAAAATGTGAAGACAAAAATCCCCCAAATTACTACACAATAAATTGTGTGAGGATTGGATAATGCTCAACTAGGCATCTAAGGAAAAACAGAACAAAGAAAAAGAAAAGCATGAAAGGTTTAGCCACCACTCCAACCAAATCCTGTTGGGTCAGGCGGATTCTAATATTTAAGTGACACGTAGACACTGATAAATCACTATGTCAAACTCCCCAATTAATGTCTCTGATGATACTGAGGAAAAAATTATTTGCATAAAAATGTATCTGGTTTGTCTAGGAGCAACTCATTTTCTATTTCGATTTCATAGCCTAAGGCCCTGATGGAGCCTGGGGGGAATTTAAGATGTATGTGTGAAAAAGAGAGTGAGTGACTATCATAAAATAGAACAGTGCAGAGCACAGTGAGTAAGGGTGCTATACTATTTCCATGAGCAGGTGACAACAGCATATTACAGAATATAATATAAAATGTAGAAAATAGTTGGAGTCTCACTCTGTCGCCCAGACTGGAGTGCACTGGCCGCTCCCAACCACTGCAGCCTCGACCTGCTGGGCGCCGGCGATCCTTCAGCTTTCCAAGTAGCTGAAACTACAGGCGTGCGCTAGCTACCACGCCCCGCTAATTTTTTGATTTATCGTGGAGATGAGGTCTCACCAAGTTGCCCCGGCGGGTCTCGAACCCTCGGGCTCGGGCAATCCACTCACCCCAGCCTCCCAAAGCTCAGGATTACAGGCTGAGCCACTGAGCCCGGCAGACAGATTTATCATTTCCATTATTTTTCTTTGTATTTAACCTTGTTTCTTCCTGTAAAGGCCAAGTTGTATCACTATTCCCTGGCTTGTGTAATTCCAATGGCAACCGTCACAGACACCAGCTTGTTCCAACACCATCCCAAATCCATGGTGAATTGTTTTCACGCTAATCACTCGGAGGCAGCCTAAATGGGAATAGGTCTTCAGAAGAGCAAACTGTTCTCCCTCCAGCAGACAATCAATGTAATTCCTCACAACCATAAATGCAGATTGCTCATCTGGAGCTGTTCACTTCCCCAGTTTCTGACAAGAGCATGATGAATGGAGTCAGTGAGGGTTGTGGAGATTGATTTTTCATAAGTACCAACTCTTTTCACTTGTCAATAACGGAGAAGATCACTACCACGGGCCGTATGCGTGTGCTGCAACAGAAAGAGATGGCCGCCTCAAGGCCTGCGAACTCTCAGAACTCCTAAAGCAATTCCTACAGCAATAAAAACTAGTATTAGATATGACCATAAGCAAAGGAAGCATTAATTAAGGAAAAGTGCATGTTTTTTATTATTTAATCAAAATATAATTAACAGATTATGATCACACAACTCCTGGTGTGTCGTTGATACTCAAATACTTGTTGAATGAGTAAATAAAGGGAGGGGAAGGAAGGAAGGAAGGAAGGAAGGAAGGAAGGAAGGAAGGAAGGAAGGAAGGAAGGAAGGAAGGAAGGAAGGGAGAGAGGAAGGAAGGGAGAGAGGAAGGAGGGAGAGGATATCAAGGTAAAGATAAACATAATTTACCTGTCATATATAAATAAAAACTTGAGAGAATCAAAGATATCTTTGGTTAGTGCATTGATTTTATGGTGCTTATTTTGGTAGTGCTGATATAATTTGCCTATTGTTCTGTTCTTTATCCGGTTTAACATATTTAACTATTGTTGTTAACCCTGCTCTACCTCCTGACAAATTGTACCCAAGTGTTCCTTAAATGAGAACAAGGATGAGGACTTTATTAGACAAAATATAGTAAAAGTTAGGCTCAAAAATAGCCCAGACTTTTTAGAAAAATGGTCTAAATAAAAAAATCAGAGGCCAAGTTGAAAAATAGCAAAGATTATTACCAAACCCTAGATTTTAAGATAACAGCAGCAAAGAGTGGAGCAAGTGACAAGCGCACTACAAGCAGTTTGGTCCTAATTAGTGAAACACAGTCACATTTATGTGTAAATGTAGCACTGAAGTAAAACATACAAATGCCACTAAATTTTTAGCTTATCCACTGGTGGCAGGAAAAAATGGACACAAAGGCTATTAGCTTCTGAAAAGTCCACAATGTTACATTTCATGGAGGTACTTAATGATCTCTTTAGTTAATAACATTTTTTTGTTCGAGATGCCTGGGCAGGCGAGACCTCATCTCTACAATAAAATCAAAAAATTAGCTGGGCGTGGTAGCGCGCGCCTGTAATTCCGGTTACTCGGAAGGCTGAAGCGGAAGGATCGCTGGAGCCCAGCAGGTTTAGGCTGCGGTGGCCGGGAGCGGCCACTGCACTCCAGTCTGGGCGACAGAGTGAGACTCCAACTCAAAAAAAAAAAAAAAAAAAAAAAAAAGATGTACTATTAAGAAAGTAGTGTCCTCCAACTAAGTGGACTTGTTTTGAATCTGTTCAGTAATTTCTCTCAGTGTAATTACAAATAATCACAATAGAAATTTAAGTTCCATGAATGGTAGCTTCTTTATAGATTAATATTTTCTTTTCCACTTTTAATTTTCTTTAGCATAAATGTATTAAGATGCTATCAATTAGTATTAATTAGTATTGCAGTCTATGAGAAAAATGTGCAAGATTAACAGTGCTATATTCTAGTCTACTTAGATATCTATATCTATCTATTAAATATTTATACCTTTATTATAAAGAGCTATACTTTCATAAAAATAAATACTTAACAAATTACATAATAATGTAAGTCTTTCAGTCACCCATGCCAGACACAATCCTGGCTTGATGAACACAAAAAATTATTCACATTTATCTCTCTGGTTTCAAATACCCAAATGACCATTACTAGGCTTTCAATAAAAGAACCAACTTCAAATGCACTAGATCTATATATTGAAATTTTAAATTAAGAGCAAGTATTATATTGGGCTTGTTATTCTAATATATAACTCTCTCTAACACAAATGCAGCTACTTTCCCTGGCATTATTTCAAAGTTTTGGAAAAAGTTTATTAAATGTCACTTGTCATTATGACAGGTACTTTACATATATCATATATGTTCATATATATCATATATATGCTCCACAAAAAGTCTGTAAGTTAATTATTATGATTCCACCTCACAAAGTGTAAAATTAAAGTATGAAGAAATCAACTACTCCAAATTCATATAAATGTTAGGTGTGTAGAATGGAAGATGGCTAGATAGATAGATAGATAGATAGATAGATAGATAGATAGATAGATAGACAGACATAGATAGAGATAGATAGATACACACATACATCAAGGACAGACTGTGCACACCATGATCTATGGTCCTAGATAAGATGACAATGTGTCTGCACAACAAACTAACAAAAACTAAGTCTGCCATAGATTGAATTATGATCATGCAATAGTCCAACTAGTGTTAAAACCTCAGTACAGATGTATGCATATACACACACCTCTCTCTGTCTCTCTCTGTCTCTGTCTCTGTCTGTCTCTCTCTCTCTCTCTCTCTCTGCCTCTCTCTCTCACACACACACACACACCCACCCACCCACACACACACACTCTCTCTCTCTCTCTCTCACACACACTCACTATTCCACTTGCAATGTATTGAACTTGATTACTTTTTCTAATCTACTTGAGCATTAGTGTTCTTTTCCAGACTTGTGTATACTCTGGAAAGAGCAGGGGCAGAAATTCCTCTTTGGGTATTTCAAAAGGTTAGGAGTATTCTCACAAACATTTTCAATTCTCATAGGTTGAAATTATGTTAAAAGATAAAGTTTTTGTTTACTGAGTTGTGGTGTGTTGGTGGTATTGTATATTTAAAATATGAACTGAGCTAACTGTCCAGACAGCTCTCTTTATCTATCTGAGGGCTTCACATCCCTGATTCAACCAACCGTGGATTAAAACTATGCAGAAAAAGCCCAATAAACATAAAAATAAAACAAAAAAAACAAATTTAAAAACAGTCCAGAACAACTATTTTCACAACATTTACATTATACTAGGTAGTATAATCTAGAGATTACTTAAAATATATGAGTGGATTTGTAAAAGTTATATGCAAATACTGTGCTATTTTATATAAGGAACTTGAACATCTGCAGATTTAGGTATCCCTGGGAGTCCTAGATCCAATTCCCTTCAGATACCAAGGACTGTGTAGTAAATACTGTTTGTATCGATAAAGTATTATTTAGATCACACAATGTTGTCATTTTAATAACGCATTTGATAATAAAATGTTGCACGTTTCTCCTTCCTCTTCCTAAATTTGGTCTAGGAAAAGGCAGTCTGAAGAAGAAAAATACTTTAAAGGATACCATTTTGCTTTGGAATTTTAATTTGTATAAAATGTGTTTATTCTTTCTTTTTCTGTTTGATACATACTGCTGAACTTACTCCAACTAATGAACCCTTATTGACAGTCTACATTACATTTATAATACAGATAGAAGCTCAGAGAGCATCTTAAACACCTTAGTCTTTTCTTTTTGGTTCCAATTTAATACAATATCATTGTAATATTTATTATTTTGACTGTTTTTTAGTAAATTGCTTTGGAAATTAGACACTAATGACATTATGCATTAAATTGATTTTCATTTTTATATAGATAAACATTTGGTCCCAAAATTATTTTCAAGATTCTAGAAAACTACCTCACTGGGGACCAAAAAAAAATGTATCAAAATAAATCACTGATGCTGATTACGAAATATGTAGACATCCCCCCCACAAGGACAGTTTCAATTATGTTTCTTCATTAATAACATTTTCATTTCAGAACAAATTTGTTTTATTAAGATTTGAAATCTTGACTTATTTCAGCATACTGCCCTGGCAAGAAGCAGAGTCTTCATAAATGGAAGTTTCTCCTAGCCATGGGCAGATTCACTAACTTGGGCAAATGAGAAAACATGTATTTTAATTAAAATATGTCAGAAAATTGGCAGTATTTAAATTATTTGTATTGCTGCATTTAAGTGATGCTTAACTTATGCTGTTTACTTTTCAAATTTAAAAGATTTTGATAATGTATCAAAATCTTTTAAATTTGAAACAGAGGGGGATTTACTTCAAATTTAAATTTAATCAGTAATTAATTTTTTTAGTGAAACTTTTATTTATGCTGAATAAACATAGGAAATGACTATGACTAAACGAATACTCCCAAATCTTTAGACTGTGGCACAAGATCCACGGAAAAGTATACAAAAAAAATTAAACTGAGACTATATAAAACCAATAACTCATTGGTTTCACCTTCCACGATGTAAATGCTAGCAAAGTCAAAAATATAAGAAGAGGAATTAGTGTCCTCTGTCAAAAAAGATTTGATGATTTGTTTTCAATGAAAACCCAAAGAGCTTCAAGTAAACTTAAAATGGGTGTCAATATGCATGATTACAACAAAATACCCTACAGAGAAGATATTCCTAAGGGCTACCAAAGCCAAGAGATGTGTTACAGCTCATCAGTTCCTCCAACTGAGCATAAGAAAGATAAAATACTTGGCTGCGGAGTTCAGATTTTAAACAAATAAGAGAAAGCTACTTGAACCACTGGTTTGCAAACTTCTGTTGGGTTCTCGAATCTTAACAGGGTTGCACACAAGTGTTTGCTTTTTTGTTTATTAACTTATTTATTAATGTATTTCATCATAAAACTTTCCACTTGCTTCCTCACAAACTAATTGATAAGGAGAAAAAACAAACCTTTCAAAAGGCATTTTTGCTTGACTCTACTAAATGAAGAGCTTTGAAAGGACCTTAGAAAAAGTCTTTGGATTATATTACCTACCAAATCCTACAATTCAGATCAGCTAGAGATATTGACTTTTACTATAAGAAATATGGAGATATTTTTATTACTAGAAACTATTCAATTAAAGGACAACAGTCTCATTAGGTTTTCAGGGTGTCCCTAAATATATTTAAGGGAGTATCTGTTGCATCTTTGACAATATGCTTTGGCAATTTATCTTCATTCTAATTCATTAAAAGAGGTAACAATAATGTTCAACAGAAAGGAGATTTGCTTGCACTTTAAAATAGACAAAACGAATGCTTACTTGTTACTCTTTATTCAAAGAGTATTTCAAAGCAATAATATTTAAAACAAGTAAGATATTATGAATAATCAGTACATTTTATATTTAACTTGTTACAATAAACTAGTTTGCAAACATTTAGGTTAAAATGTTTATATGACTTTTCAATGACAGTAGACTTAGTCATAAAAAAAACAAAATTCATATTATATACTGTATTAAATATTGCTGCAAGATAAACAGATTTTGGTTTAATTTATTATTTCTTCTACTCCTAGTAGAATTTGTTTTGTCAAGACTCCTGACTTTCTATCTTCTATTAATTCATGGAGTATTAAAGAATTTCTACTGTGATAAAATTATATTTTACCCACAAACAATGAATGCCAAGTTCTGATTATAGTATAAACTCGAATTTAATGGCATATATTTAGCTATTCATATTTTATAAGCACTTTATATCTGCAATGATTTTGAATTCTCTGTTATACAGTTGTAAGTTAAAGGTTGAAATGTTCATCTCCATTTTCATGTTCAATCGAAGGCAGTATTTTACACTAGATAAATAAGTACAATCATGTTTTCTCACTCAGATCTTTCTTAGACCTCTGGATTAGGAAAAAATGAAGACACTTCAGAGGATCAGAAAGAAATAGGCAACAAGAGGAAAATTGAATCACAGAAATATTGTAGCTACTCCTTTTTGAACCTTACAGAGTAATAGGGTTTATATAAACATAAGCTAAACGGACCATTTTATATCCCTCTGAGACTTTCTGGGAAGCCAAACTCTTAAGAGTCATACTTCACGAGCACTGACACAACATATCTCCTACCAAGTACTTAGTCAGTTTTCATGGAAAAAAGTGAGTATTTTAAATGGCTTCCTTAAGAAGGTAAGCCAGATTATTTATTTTCTGGAAGAAATAAATTTGGAGTGGTAAATGGATGCAGAAATTTTTTATTTATTAAGTCTTCTTAATTCCATAGCAGTTTTACAAATTCTGTGTCCAGAATCCTCAACTTAAAAATAAAAATATCTGCTAATTGTTCCCATATGAAATCGGTATCCTTATGGTACTCTTGTGGTTCACTCAATTCCCACTGTACCTTCATACCATAATTCAAATAATTAGCAGCATGTCTGCAAGATTTAGCTAGGAAACATGTTAATTTTCCTGGAGATAGTTCTTTAATCCTGCACATCATTTATTTTCAAAAATTTCTTACTGAATTTTTCTATATTATTTTTATATCAACTGGTTACTCTTTGTAAAATAGCAATCTATACAGATGCTACTTTTGCAAAACATTGATTTTTTTTATTTTTGAATTTTATGCCTCAACTTATATCAGTGTTTTTAACATGTCAGTGTAAGTCAGCATGGTTCAGCTCAATAGTCCCTTAACTTTTCATTCAAGTATTACTAACTGTATAATAAGGTTCACTTAATACCCACAGAGGCACACACACAAAAACATACCTATTAAGATTTTCTATTCACACACATGTATGCATAAGATTTAAATGTTGCATATATTTATTATTCTTGGCATGCAAATCTCAGGTGTTTAGCATGTTCTAACATTATCTGTAATTATTACAAAATGGACATATCTGATTAAGTTAAAGTGAACATGTTTTATCGATTATCAATATTCAAAGATTTAGAAACTTGATCACATCAAGAACATAATTTTAGTTTGTGACATACTAAGAGTCATAATTATAAATAGAGTTTCCATTATGTAGTGCCAGAGTGATACTGGACAAAAGATTAGTCTAAATTCATGATAATGTGAATTTTTAAAATCGATAACTTAATCTTTAAAAAGATATGTATTAATGAAAGACAATTGAATTTTCTGAATTCTGGATGATTATGATATGACCTATTATACATGTACCATATGAGAATTGATAATATATTTGAGTATAAAAGCATACTGTAAAATGTTAACAAGTATATATATTTTAACATGCAGAAATAGTTTATATATTTTTAGAGATTATAATACATAATTGTTTATGTATTTAGTAAAGTATAAAACTTTCAAATATACAAAATTATTGAGAAATAAAAATGCAGTCCACTCATATTTTCCATTTGATTGCAAATTTAGCCATACTGAAATTCTATATAATAAAAATTTGGGGATTATTTTTATATGTTAAACAGAAAAAGTAGTCTTACTTTCAGGACATATTTACTTGTATTTGGTTTTCTATAAATATTGAGGTGTAAGAATTAAGTCTTTTTGATCATCACACACTGTTTTTATATAATGTATCAAATGAAGGCAGCATCTTGAGTCATGCCCCATTAAAAAAAAGGCGGTAAATACACATGCTCTACTATGCACACACAAAATATTATAAAATAATCATTTCAAAATGTTTAATTAGATATAGATTGACAGTAATATGTTATGAATGTATAGACAAAAACATTTTTAAAAGTAGACATTTCATAGTATGAAAATGAAAATAATCATTGGCAAATGGTTTCTTTGTATGAAAGAATTAACCAATAAATACCCTTAAATAATGAGTTTCCTTAGAACATTTTAATATAATGTTAACTGCAAATAATAATGTATTGATCTTTCAGGATAACAGACTGCTTGTTGAGGTATGTTTAAAACCTCATCCTATCCTTAAAGCATATATCCGAGTTATCTTGGCGCCTGTGCTTTAATATTAAATATTCTTAATAATTCAGTACAAAATTTCTACAATTGTCCAAAATGTTTACAGAATATTTTATTGTCAGACTATGAAAAGGTTTGTTCTCGTCAACAAAACTGATTGTCTTATTCTGTTATCAGTTATTTTACTACTAATGTGAGTTAACAAAAATGCCAGGTTTTCTGATTTCCTGTTCTAGGTATCCATTATATCAAATATTTTCATCCATTCAGTCTTAACTTATTAAACATATAATATTTATAAAGCTTTATTCTTAGGAAAGCACTATATGAACTCCAGAAATGAATGAGATTTGAACCACTTATATTTATAGGGCCCAACTTGTGTTGTATCAAATAATTTGTTTCATAATTTATTATATAGTCAAAATCAATCATTTCAGTTAAGAGGATTAAAAATATGTTTTGCTTCTTAACACAAAATGGAATCTCTTTCAAATCTATTTAATTTAAATCTATCTTTTATTACTTGTTTTAACTACTATATTTTCAACAATATTTGTAAATTTATTTTTGTTGGCTTGCCAAATACAACTTGGGCTAATTTTTTTTTCTTTTTGAGTCAGAGTCGCACTCTGTCACCGAGGCTGGAATGCAGTGGCATGCTCATAGCCACCACAGTTTGGACCTGCTGGGCTCAGGTGATCCTTCTGCCTCAGCTTGCCAAGTAGCTGAAACTGCAGGCACATGCCACCATGCTCACCTAATTTTTGATTTATTGTAGAAACGCGGTCTCACCATATTGCTCAGACTGGTCTCGAACCTCTGAGCTCAGGTAATCCTCCCACCTTGGCTTCCTAAAGTGCTGGGATTATAGGCTTGAGGCACCATGCCCGACCTGGACTAATTTTTGAATTTTGTCACTTGTAACAATGTGTAAATCATAAAATGTTTGAAAATGTTAAGCCCAACCAGCAGATATAGGATTTTAACATTTTCTTTTCATCTCTATGAAATGAACAAGGTGAGAGAATGAGGCATATTCCAGAAATGTCTCAAATGAAAGTCTTAAATCTGTTCTCACAGAATTTTTTTTTTTAATGTTTTTTTTGTCCCAAAGTCAGCTAGCTCAAGCTGCAGGACACTTCTCTAAACAGCATAGGCAATGCATTCATCATAGGGCCTAAACTATTCAGGAATAAAATGTTTCAATAAGTTTAAATGTTCATACCACTCTTTAATTTTAAATTTAAATTTACCAGAATTTTCTAATAATGTGAGAGAGAAAAATGCTTTCAGAATGCCCTTATTCCATGTAGGCTGTTGCTGAATGATAACCTGAAACAAAACAAGTCAACTTCCTTATTTGGACATTTATGTTTTTCTTACCATTTGGGGGTAATGTTTAGGACTGTTGTAAACTCTGTTGTATGAATTCTAATTAACACTAAAAACATAATGTTACAAAAGCTTTTTAAAAACACAATACAAATTTGCTAGATTATCTGTTTAACTAAATCAAAATTGCCAAGAAAATGATAAAAGTAGACATGTTTCAAAACATGTCAACATGATGAAATTCTAGTTTTCTCACACAGCCAAACAACTACTCCACATGACTTCACTGATTCAGAAATACGGCTGATAGACAAACAGCTTGATACAATAAATAGTGCCAAAAGAAATCACAAACTACATAGAATACAGAAGAAAATCATTCATATTTAAAAAAAATTATACTTTATTTTTGCATATTGATCACAGTCAATCATTTGAAGAGGAATTAATAGTTATCTTTTAGAAAATAATAAAGAACACTTTATGTGCAAAATTATATATTGTTGAATTGCAATCTAAGAACTCTAAAAATTCCAATAACAAACTAATCAAAGAATAATTATATGGACCATTACAAAATAATTTTTAAAATTATGAGAAGATAACTTATATATTAAGAAACATATTGTATAACATATTAAAAAATCTTACATAAATCACTCCCTCTGCTTGGAATCACCACATGGTCACGAATGGATTCCAAAATGGCACAATATCAGGAAAGTAACAAAAAGAGTTTCCAATATTGCTTCTAAGATTATTACTCTCCAGGATTATGATGTCTTTTCTGGCTTTGGTTCCTTCTTCTAGTGGCTTATATAGATGTATAATAATGGCCAGGTTTAACGTTAAATTCTATTAATAAAAGTGGATTTTGAGGTTAGACAAATCAGTTATGCCACTAGTAGCTCAGAGATATTAAACAATTTACTTAACATCTGTAAGTCAGTACTTTCTTGTATAATTGAAATAATATATTAGTTTACCCAATATATATTTAAGAGATTACTATGTTCTTGTCAGTACTGTATACCCAGGAAATGATTCAGTGAGCAGGACAAATGATCTGACATTATGGAGAAGGAGGCAATAAGACAACAAACATGTAAAATAGTATCAGTTATGTGGACTATGAATAAAATAATACAAAACTAAATAGGAAAAAAGGAATATTTTAAAAATACAGAGTCAGAGAAGATCTCAACAGAAATGGTTTTTGAGCAGGAATCTAAAGGATGAGAAGACAAATTCTGGGCAGAAGGTACAATAAACGAAAAAGCTCAGAGGCTATAATAGCTTGACTTGTTTAAGAAACCAGCTTTGATTCCAACAGAGAAATTCAGAGAATGTAGAAAATTAAATAATGACCCTCAATGATATCCAGGTCCTCATCCCTAGAACTTGTAGAGGCTACTTTTTATGGCATAGGGACTTTGTTCATGCAATTAAATTTAGAATTTTGCCATGAAGCAACTACCCTGGATTATAAGGATGAAGCATACTTGTAATCACATGGATTTTTTTAACACAGAGGCAAAGAGCAATCTGACTGCAGAAGAGTGGTAGAAGACATGAAGCAAGAGGCTAGAGTCACCAGCTAAGGGTGCAGGAAACAAGAAAAGGCAAATAATTAGATTCTCTCTTTGAGTCTCCAAGGAGAAAACTCTGCTATTACCTTGATCTTAGTTCAGTAAAACTGATTTAGACCTCAGACCTCCTGAACTGTAAGATAACTTTGTGTTGGTTTAATCCACTAAGTCTGCGCTCATTTGTTACAGCAATAATAGGAAACTAATTGAAAGGGTAATGGCTAAAACAACTTTGAAGAGATAGCAGAGAGCAGATCATCTGAGGCACTATAGAAGGTTAGTAGTGAAAGCAAAGACCATCAGAAGCTTCTACTAATACTCTAAGCAGTGGCTGGTGGTTAATTGGACTTGGGTAGTGGTGGTGGTTGAAGTGAGAAAAGTTTCAGCCATGAACTAAACTTTGAAGGTGGAGTTAATGGGACATGTTGATAGTTAGGGTGAATGGAGTGAAGAAGAAAGTCATCACAGACCTGGAGCAACCAAGTGATGGTACACTATTCATGAGATGGTTAAATCTCACAAAAACTGGTAGAAGGAAAATCAAGAGTCCATATTTGGCTCATGTTCAACTTTAAGCAGCGGAGTCACTTAAATGTGAACTAATGAATCACAGAGATTAACCTAGAGAGATTGACCAGGGACAATGAGGGTGATAGTCTTGACATTCACATTCTCTGTGCAGTACTTATAGGCACATTATAAAGAACAAAAGATAAGAAGTCCTCCCCAGGGATTGCAAAATTTCTTAAAATATATTAATTAATTAACAAAAGCTGCCTATTATTCCTTTTTAATTTTATTACTATATATAAAAATAGATCTCATTTTCTTTCTATCCAGTTTCTTCATGGATAAAATGGCAAATGTCTTAGAAGTTAAATTCAAACTGACATCTGAAGTAACATCTGAGGAAACTACTGGCAGACAAAATTAAAGAAAAACATAGAATACTAAGTTTAAAACATGAAAGTACTAATAACTAATTTATAGGGTTGGTAGGAACATAAATGAAAGCATTAGTGAAAATCAGTAATCTCACAGAGGACAAAGGTAAATCAAGGCACAATCTTGGACTTTAAATATTCTATGTGATAGCTAATTTTATTGTAAAGGCATAATAATTTCTGAATCCACTGATGCAATATAAGTATAGCACTACCAAAATGAAACTCCTAAAAATACTATTTATCCTGAGTTATCAAAAGTACATAATTTCTCTATTAATATGCATACTTCTCCTCATTGTGTTACTCAATTGCCTTTTTAAGGTTAAACCATAGGAATCTATAAACAATACTGCATATCATAAATCATCCAGGAAAAGCACTGCTTTTTAAAAGTCTATCAGATCGTACACAATGTTTTAGAACAGCAGAACAAAGCTGAACTAATTTAAATGTCCATAAATCACTGACTTGTCTTAGTAAATATTAATACAGTATATTAAGGAAAAGTGACAGAGAATACAGGGAACCAGGGAGAATAACAAAAGCATTTCTAGAAGAATTTGAATAGTTTATTAAATATAACTTGATGGTCCACAGTGATTGTTCCTTATATTTTGTTGGTAAACCCTACATCAAAATAATGCTAATGATTCTGAGGAGGAAAAACATATGTATACATATCTATGTCTGTGTGGGTGTGTGTTTATATATATGTGTGTATGTATATATGTGTGCTAATGATTTGGGGGAGCAAAAAACATATATGTATCATATATATGTATACACACATATGTGTTTGTGTATGTGTGTGTGTGTGTGTGTGTGTGTGTATACCACACCTACATTCAATTATGGGCGCTTGTCTCTGAGGGGTTTTATAGGGCCATATAATAAATTGATAATGATATTATTGAAAGTGAAAGAAAATTTAAGAGACAGAACCAAAAAGTAATATACTGTAAGATTCTATTTATATGACAAATGCAAAAGGTAAAAATATGGGACCAAAATCAGACTAGTGGTTGTCATGAACTGGCCTGGGATTGGAGGAGGGGTTGACTCCAAAGGAGCAGGAGGGAAAATTGGAGGTGATGGAACTCTTTCATTGTTTTCCTTGTCTTTCATATCTTGCTTATGGTGGTAGCTACACAATACAATCCATTTGTCAAACACACATTAAATGCATACTGAAAAGTGTGAATTATACTGGATGTAAGTTAGTCCACAATTAACCTGACTTTATACATAAAAGAAGTGAAATTTTAAAAAATTTCTTTTTGAATGTTGAAACACTTTAAATTTTGCTCTAGAATTCTGGAGAACTATAATTTACTTCAAAATCACAGTTTTTCTGCCGATTTTAAATGTATCAGGTCTTTATTCAGAAATACAAAGTTTATATTAAAAAATAGCCCATTTAATTCAACCCTAAGGCTAACACATTTAAAATCATATAAAAGGAAGGGAAATGGATGCAACTTTTATTACTTTCGGTTTGGAGTTGGTTGAGCAATAACCAAAACAAAAGAACAACACAATGGCATGGCCAAGTTATATTACAAAAGCATCAATAAAAACTTAAAGTAGATAAATTCAAAACAAACACTTGCAACTACAAAGAAGAATACACAATGTAAGCTTTGCTTCTCAACACCCAGCAGCATACACATAAGGTCTGATTTTAGCAATAGAGACAGGAACATCTATGTGAAGGGAAATGACACTGGCTGGCTAAACAGGTGACTCACAGTTTTATGACTGCTGAAAGTCTGACTTGACTTTTGAAAAGTCTAGAGACTATTTCATCTGAGGCAATGAAGTTGGTTTGTCAGTGGCCATTAACCCAACTTCATGAATGACTACTCCAAAGAACAGCAGCTCACACTAAATTTACTTTCATATATAAACAGCATCTTTGAGTCTTTAAAGTTAAATAATCAATATATTCTAATTAAATACAGTATGAACTAAACATACAATATTCACATATACATATTCAAATTATTTGTCATATATAATTGAAGGTATTATATATTTACATTATAAATAAAGATCAAGATTTAAATTATGAATTATGATCCAGTGGAGATTTAAATTAAAGCCTATTACCCTAATTATAGCTCTCCTTATAGTAAAATTCTTAGATCAATTCTATAAAATTAAAAATGTATGAATCTTAGATATTTCACTTTACCTATGGCCAATAAACATCTTCACCAACTCAGAATATCTTCATAAACAGTTATATAATTGATGATATTGACAATTGCATAAACAACTGTTAGAAATATTTTTTGGAGGGGTCTGGGAAGAGAATGGAAGAAAAAAATAAAAGTGATTAGCATATATGTAAATTAGAGCTATATAATATTTAATTTTTAATATGTTTCAGCCATTTAAATTGTACTTTCCAACCGAGCTCGGTGGCTCAGCTATAATCCCGCAACTTGGGAGGCTGAAGAGAGTGGATTGCCCGAGTCCGTGGGTTCGAGACCCACCTGGGCAGCTTGGTGAGACCTCATCTCTACAATAAATCAAAAAATTAGCCGGGTGTGGTAGCGCGTGCCTATAGTTCTAGCTACTTGGAAGGCTGAGGCGGAAGGATCACCGGAGCCCAGCAGGTCGAGGCTGCGGTGGCTGGGAGCAGCCACTGCACTCCAGTCTGGGTGACATAGTGAGACTCCAACTCAAAAAACAAACAAACAAACAAACAAATTGTACTTTCCAAGAATTTTGACCCTAGGGTGCAAGTACCAAACTGAACGCACTAATAGAAAATAAATGACTGACGTGGTGGTTCATGTCTATAATCCCAGCACATTGGGAGCCAAGGAAAGAGGACTGCCTGAGCCCGCGGGTTCTAGACCAGCCTGGGCAAAATGGTGAGACCTCTTCTCTACAATAAATAAAAAAATTAGCTGGACACGGTGGCGTGCACCTGTCATTCTGGCTACTTTGAGGGCTGAGGTGGAAGGATCACCCGAACACAGCAGGTCAAGGCTGTGGTGGCCGGGAGCGTGCCACTGGACTCCAGCCTGGGCGACAGAGTGAGACTCCAACTCAAAAAAAAAAAAAGAAAGAAAGAAAAAAGAAAAGAAAACACAAAACATGGAAACAGCTGCAGTTATTAACAAAGGTCCCTTTAGTAGGTCGATACACAAATACATGGGTTTATATCATAGCTTGTTACATATAGACACTAGGAGGCTTAAGGAGACTATGAGTTGTGGTGAACCAAGTTCTCTTGAGGATAGATGCATCTGATGATAAGAGTATCAATTCTTAAGCAGTATTGTTTCTTTCTGTCATACAGATTTTTGGCACACACTAGGTTGTTGACTCCGTGTGTACTATTATATCTACTGGCTGGAGTGCAGCACTTTGCATTTTTAAAATACTTTACAACCTCTTTTTGTTGCTAGCTAAAAAGCTTTTTAACATCGACAGTGTAAAGCATGGGGTGTGACTCTGGACACCAATCTTTCCTCGAAATTAAGTTGCACTAAGCAGCCATTTTTTTCCTTGTCTTTCATATTCTGAGGGAATTCCAAAGTGATAGCAAACTGTGACAAGCATACTAATTTTAGATCACCATTTGTGTTTATTAACTGGCATGAGGAGACGAGACAGGACAGGAAGATGAAACTGACACAAACAGAAATAAAACCTGGATGTCACATTGGTGTCATATCAAAACTGAGAACATTTAAACAGCAGAACAGTCTAATCTCCAGTTAACCTCTATTTAATTTTCATAAATAGAATTTCATCTCAAGGACCAAATTAAAACTGAGACAGAGAAATGAGCTTGTATATTAAGATGTGTCTGAATCAATTGTTATCATGATGTGTTGCTGGCTTTCAACCACAGATTTACAATGTGAGTCACCATATCAGTATATCGGGGTTAAAATTTGTGGGGGAAATTTAAGTATAGAATTTACCCACGTTTATCAATGTGACCTTGAGTATTCAGAACAACACTGCTTAAAGAGTTAAATACTTCTCAAGGAACTAGTGTAGTAAGAACTTCTTTGGGGAAAAAAGGACAGAAATTCCTTATGTGCCTTTTTTTTTCTGGGCATATAAGATTATGGGGAAAGATTTCAAACACATGCCTTGTTTTTTCACACAGCTCCAAAACACAGGAGGCCACTATAATTTTCAGGGTTAAAGGATAACAATAATTGATCAACTACATAAAAAAATTATATTTAGCATAATGGCAGCTCACAAAGATAGTACTGCTGGCAAAAGGGAACAAAAGCCAACTCAAGATACAAAAAACATTTTCTTAAAAGGTTATAGATAAAAATTATATTATCTGTTTTCAACAGAACTAAGAACTTATAATAAAACATACACATTTATACATAGTTGATTTTAATGTATTTAAACATGATTAATCACTGAAACAATTAGAATATCCTTAGATACACTGAAGTATCTGAAACATGTTGCAGAAATTTAAACACTTTAACTCTATAATACCATATGTTTTCCCTAAATTTTTACTTTAATTATGGTAAATTATAATTACTAATGTTTCATAGGCATTTATGCAACATCAAATCTATGTAAAATGTGTATATTTATAGAAATATTTTTCACATGCATATCCATATGTGTATATTAGTATACGCTATGCATGATTAAGTATATTAAAGCATGAGTAAAGGTTATCCATTTATGAACCCTGCTGTATATTTTTCTATGCATGGGTTGATACCATTTGAATAAGTTTAAGTTACAATGCTTAAAACCCTTTCTTAAATATTCAACAAAATGAAATAAAAAATGTATATTTTTTCCATGATTGGAATCGTATCAAATAGCTATTAATATCAATTCAGAAACTTTTTACCATTAGCTTAGATCAGATGTTTGTCAAGTGTTTCTCTGGTACCAAGATGCCCCAAGATCTTAAGGCACTAGGATGCTATACCAATGATATGTTAATTATTCATGGTACTGAACTTGTTTCTACTGCCACCCATATTTTGTCCTTTGCTGCCCATACTTGTTGGTGGAACCAACATGCCCCAAGTCACTCTGGCTCAGAATCTTAAGTCCTACCTCTTCTTTACATCATAAAAAAATCAGCTGTCAAGTCTTTTTTTGTATCCCTATACTCTGCCATGTGGTCCCCCAGACAGAACTTTGCCCTCCCCAACAGTCCTGAACACGAATGCCAGGAAAATATACCTAGAGGAAAACCGTGCTGCTCTAATTTCTCAGAAAAATATTAGGCATATGCCCTAACTTACTTCCTCTCTTCCTTCTTTCTAACAAAACTCTACAGATAATTCTCCTTGGAACCCAGATCTTTTCTTGTCCACATCAATCTCTTTGTCTGTTCTCTATCCGTTATTCATGTTTCTATAGGTATAAATTCAGCTTGTTTTCAATCTGAAATACCTAATCCTCTTTCCATCTTAAATCAGAGGAGATCATAATCTTGTCTTTTTATCCACTCTATACCTCCCTTCTAGCCAGGATGACATTCTATTTTTTTCTGTACTTAGTGTGTACCTGTTCTTCCTAATTTGGAATCACATCGGGGGTAGGCTTTGTTTCCTTCTTTGCTTTCCTCACTCTATCTGGATTATTTTAACTGGGGTGTGTGTTTGATATCTAATTTTCAATAGGTGGATGATAGACTAAATTATGATCTTTACATTTCTCCCAATTTCAGGTTTTTGAGGTTAATAATTTCAATGAGCAAAGAAGTTCACCATTGTGTGAATGTGATATGAAATATTTGCAGAGTAGACTTGTATATGCATATAAACACTGATTTTTAGATCAAAACTATGGACAGAAAGAAGAAATAATTTTCATAAATTTGTAATTTAAACAAATTTTGTTTAGGGGTAGACAGTATAGGACACTACAAACTGCAGACAATCAATAGTAGAAATGACTTATCCATGACTTGGCATATTTGAATAGCTGACAGTGAACTGACAAATACTCAAGTTCAACTAACCAACTACCAGAATATCTGGTTCTATGAAGGAAAAATATCTTTGTAAAGTAAAAACTTCAAATCTTATAAATTCATACCTTTGCAATAGTAGGGCCCTTCTCACATACATATAGTATTTATACTTTAGTGCCCTTTCAACATTTGTTTGCCAGTTTGCTGTCCTGCATATGATTTTCATATGCCTAAAGATCTTCTGTTTATGAACTCTTACATATACGTATATTATACAATTGTACCCCCAATTACAATTTATAGATATCTGTAAATTTTATAGAAGCCTAGAAAAACACTAATCTTCTCAAACTCTTAGACATTGGCTTTGTAGGAAGTATCAAAAGTACATACTGTGTTGTTCATATATGTAGCTATTATACACTCACTGGTTGTCTGTAAATTGACAATTCATTGCACATTGGGGAATGTGAGAACCTTTCTGGTGGTCTTTCATTTAGAGCACTCTATGAAAACAAATATAGCAAAGAGTCAAAATGCATAACCCTTACTTAAATGCTACTAATATACAAATACATTTGCAAGTGAAGCTTCCTACTGATCCATTTAACACTTCAGCAAAAGGCTAATGAGCCAGAGTGCTTTGTGCTTCTCTTCTTAACCTGGATGCTATGTTTAACAGAATGCCCTCTCATACGTTATAGTAGCAGTCCTCTTTGAGCTGCGATCAGAAAATATCTATCTAGTTAGCTAATGTTTAAACTTACAAATAATAGTTTAAATAGCTGGGTGCAGAATCATAGCTCCACAACCACTGTGGAAGTGTCCTGACACATGCAGTGTGAAGCGGGCTTGATTCTATTGAGAAATGGGATCCAAGGGCAGGGCCTGGTGTGTCTTTAGGACTGACTACTGAGGTGACATAGTCACTAAAGACAATCGCCAGCTAGGCCTACTTCCAATGGGAAACAATTTCCTCTGGCAGCTTTTGAAGTCTGTTTTTGTAGGAAATTGCCTCTTGGAGCACATAAAGCTAATTCATGGCGGTTCCCAGAACTCCACACACCCGGCTGGAGCTCCCCTGTGGACGAGGCTGTCTTGTTGACATAATCAGGCTCCGCTCTTGGCAAAGCTCCAGCTGTTTGTGTGGAGCCAGTCAGATTAGGCTGAAAGCCTCTAAATCTTCC
Source organism: Carlito syrichta (assembly GCF_000164805.1). Lineage (NCBI taxonomy): Eukaryota > Metazoa > Chordata > Mammalia > Primates > Tarsiidae > Carlito > Carlito syrichta. Next base: position 1,114,742 of record NW_007253885.1, read on the forward strand.
AAAGTGTCCCCAGGAAGAAAATATAAAACGGAGATGGCGATATGACGAGACCCAGGGAACAGAGCAAAGTCACGACATTTGTATTTGGGTCTGTCATTGTGATTCAATAATACAGAATTTGTTAGTGGATCCAGCAAAGGTCACGACATAAAAGTGATGAATGATCTGCAGTTCTATTTTTTCCCACTGAATCTGTATTATGTGCTGGGTCAACATTTCTTCGGGGGTTTGTTATGGTGGTGCAAAATGTGCCCTCCTCCTAACCACTCAGCCATCCCAAAACATTCTTTTTACACCAGAATGTCTAGAAATAGTTGAATTTATACGTTATAATCAATGGACTTTATTTTCTTTTGCATAGAATATATTAGAAGATAGTCATATATCATAAACCTGAAAGGAAGGGCTGCTTCCTTTCAATTTGAAAATCTCTCCCAATACATTTATTAAAGAAGAATTTCAAGGACAAAAAATGTTATTTACCTAAATTATAAATAATAAGGAGGAACAAAGCTTTAATATGACCTTGAACATTAAATCTGAGATAAAAGTTAAAAACCAAAAGCCTATCAATTTAAAATATAAAGGAACTAGCATATCTTTTTCCAGGTATGAGAAATTCTGTAGATTGAGCGCGAAAGTAATGTTAAATAAATTGAAACATTAGAAACAAAGAAAATAGCAGCTGCTGGGCTCAGTGGCTCAGCCTGTAATCCCGCGCCTTTGGGAGGCTGAGGTGGATTGCCTGAGCCCGCAGGTTCGAGACCCGCCTGGGCAGTGAGACCTCATCTCTACAATAAATAAAAAAAAATCAGCGGGGTGTGGGTGCGCATGCCTGTAATTTCGGCTACTTGGAAGACTGAGGCAGAAGGATCGCCGGAGCCCAGCAAGTCGAGGCTGCGGTGGCCGGGAGCGGCCACTGCACTCCAGTCTGGGCGACAGAGTGAGACTCCAACTCAAAAAAAAAAAAAAGAAAATAGCAGCTATGCACAGAATAGATAGAAATAAAGGTGAGAAGACATTTAGTCACATGGGGAAACAAAGTTGAAATAAACTATGTATTTGTGTGAATTTGATATTGTCCATATAGTAAACACTGAAGTTCAAAATGAAAAGCCATTTTTCTTATACCCTTGGCTTCTTTTTCTTGAGAATCAAAATCTGACATGAGATCATCTTTCCAATAGTCTAGAATAGATTTGAGAACTAGAGTATGCATAATCTTTATGTTATTCAAATTTTACAAACGCTTACATATTATTTTCATGTAATTTTTCTAAAAATTTATGTATTGTTCCTTTTGTTTGGAATGACTTCCTAAACCCTAGTCTCATCTGCCTATCTAACTTCTTGACCTTAATAATTCCACCCATATTTCCTCCCTTCATTACAGTGGTCCCCAACCTTTTTGGCATCAGGGACCAGAGACCAGTCTCATGGAAGACAATTTTTCTAGGGATGTGGGGTGGAAAGGGGGGATCACCAGGCGTTAGATTCTCATAAGGAGTGCGCAACTCATATGGGCAGTTCACAACAGGGTTCTTGCTCCTATGAGAATATAATGCCACCCATGGTCTGATAGAAAGTGGAACTGTGCTTACCCACCCTCAACTCCCACTGTGTGGCCCAGTTCTAACAGGCCACGGATTGGGACCATGCTTTATTATGTCCTCACCTGAATCCTACACTTACTGGTTCAGAAGTTAAATCCTTCTCTACATGCCCACATTGGCATTTATTTCACTGAATGGTAATTTTTGCTTTTTATCTGTCTTACCTAAGAGAAACTGAGTTGAGTTTGAAAATTCCATGCCCCATCCCCTTTTGCTTCCTTGGTGTCTAGAAGAGTTTCTGGCCCTTTGTGGAATTTGAGTAAATATTTTTGAATGCATCCATCATTGACTTGCCTTGTTTCTGACTTTCCATTTGCTGAGACAGGTGGACAAAAGCAAGATTCTGGGTCAGAATTTCTTGTCTTAAATTCCAGATCCTTCATGGAGTAGCTATGCTTTCCAGGACAAGTCAGTTTTCTGAGCCTCAAAATTTTTCTATAGAATAGTCTACTGCATGTAGTTAGCCAGAGGAGTAACGGTGCTCAAGTACACAAATGACTTTGGAAATGTCCAGTATATAAAATGTACCCAAGTAAGTGCTAAAAATCAGCATGGTCCTCCTCACACATTTTCAGCAACCATGTGTGGGACCACGTGTGTAGAAACTAAAGATCTCCTTGGCATATGTACCCACACATGGATGGAATTTCAGGTCATAGGATATGCCAAATATATGAAGGTCAACTGTTTCAGCTTCTACTTTTGAGGTATTGTTTGTTAATGCTCTTTAATTTTTATCATTTTTTTCCTAAATTTTAAAATCTCTTCAATACAGATTCTCTTTTGAGTTTCCATATCTTTTGTACTTAATAAATACTTACCAAGGACTTAAAATATGCCCAGGGGTTTTCTAAATGTTTTACAATTACTAACTCAATTAATCCTCATAAAGTAAGGTCCTTTTAGAGGCTTCTTTTACAAAGGAGAAAAGTGAGAACAGAGAAGTTAACTACCTGCAGACAACAAGGCAAGGATGTGTGATGGAACCAGACCAGGCTGGCTCCAAGGACCCTGTCGAGGTCCACCGTGTTTCTCTGCCCCTCTTAACCCATTTTTCCTTGGACACCCTTCCACGATTGAGCCTTTTCTGCCTCCCTTTCCTTTGCTCTCTTTTTCTGTTTCCTTTCTTCTTCCTTCTCCAAGTCATGGGCAAGGGAAGGATGAGAATGACACTGTGTTGTGAACAGAAACCATCTGTTTCTTTCCACTGTCGTCCCGCCCCAAAGCCTGATAAAAACATCTCCCAAATATTGAATGCTTCAAATCTTTGTGTCAAATGGCTTTCTCGTTAAATAACAACTTTCCTAGTCATCTTTTGTGTAGCTATGAGATTTTGGTAATATTTTTGTTAAATAGGTTTCAAGAAGATACAAGCAATCCCCAGGCAACAAGAGTTACATGACACAACTGCCAAACACATACCCATGGGTATTAAGAGCATCGAGGAGTGACAGTAAATGCAATAGCAGTAAGAAGATGATGTTCATGAAATTGAATACAAATTTTCACTGAAACATAAAGAAAAAAATTAAACATCAAAAATTAAAATTAAAGCATAAAAAATTTAAAATGAAATTAATCTCTATGCCAAATTTTCCAGTTTTGCACTTTTTACCATTGATTCCAGGTTTCTAAATATATATTCGTGTTACAGAACATATACTTCATTATCTTTTTCTCATCTTTTACTCTCTGTAAACCTTGACAACTCACTACAATTGGAGAAGTTCTTTCCATTTTTTTCTTTAAAGATTTGTTCTGGGTACACTTCAGCCACTTGAGAAATGGCTAGTAAAATTAACTCAGCAGTACCATGCACTTCACACTTTATATTTGCAGAAATATATCCATTTAATTTAATCTTGAAAATATTCCATTTTTAATGTTCACTGTTGCAGATTTATTTGAAAAAAGTTCTGAATTTTTTATAAATAAAATGAATACTTTGTACATATTCACATACACTTTAAGAATAATGTTAAATTTAGCCACTTTTTCAATAGATAGAACTTGCTTTGATATTAATAGCTAAAATGCATTTGATATATTTTACAACCTTTTGTTCTACTTCATTAAAATTAAACCAATATTAACACAATTTTTCATGCTAGCTTGAAAACTATAGTACATAAAAACCCGTGTGAATGTTTGCATTTTTATATTACAGTAGAAATACAATGTGTGAGTTTATAGCCATGTCTTATTACAAACATAGCTAAATATAAGCACTGTGTTTCTATTCTTTTTTCACTTAAAAGGAAAATATGATGTACCACAATTATTTGGAGCAACTCATTTCTCTCTACTGTTTATAATGTATGATACACTAATCTATAGTTACAGATTTCATTCAAAAAGAAGAAATGATCATGTTAAAAACAATGTCACTTATTTGAATAATTTACAACAGAAAAAGCACTGTGAGTACATTTTAAACTCGTTCAAAGAAACTAACTTCCTCAAATAATTACCCAATCCATGTTTTTGTAAACTGAAAAACATAATAATGAAATTTTAATCAGTTTCTTAATACATTTTATATAAACATTATTTCAAAAGACAGAGAGTATTAAAAACTTTTAAAATTATATTATAATATAAATCTTTCAACATATTTATGTTCAGAATGTTCTCTTACAGAATATTCTGAAATATTGTAATTTATTGATATGCAATGATCACATTGTATTTCTTTATATCCAATTAGACTTCTCTGTTTCTTGGACTGCAGATCGCTGCTTCCAAACAATCACTTTACACTGCATCTAGACATATCAACAGAATTTCCAAATTTTTAAGATGTATCCCCAACTCTGTTGTTGTTGTCTTGTATCCTTCCTCTGTACTAATGTTAAAACATTTTCTAGTCAGTCAGCCTACAGATACCTCGTCCATTTTTTGCTTTTTATTTCCTTCACACTTCACAGAGTGTGGCAGCAAGTCCTGTCAATTACAACTCTGAAATGTCTTCCTGTGCAATGGGTACTCCCAGGGTCCTTTGTCATTGTCTTCTTCAAGTCAGGTATTCTTACCTGCATATTTTAACAAGCTTTATCTCATCTTCCTGCCTTCACTTCTTCATCTTCAAATCTACTCACTATCATATCATCAATCATTTTTCACAAAGTCATTCAGTCCTCTGCCCCAGTTAGCTAATTAGTCCTTCATGTATCCACTGGGGCTCAGAGCTCTGACTGGGATCCCACAACCCTTGACTGTATGCTATTACACCTCCAACACTTGTCAATTATTTTTTCCCTGCCACTCTAGTCCTCACATTCTAAGAGATTGGCTAAGGTTCTGAAATAAACTGAAAAGAATAGTTGGAACTATGAAGTTGCCATTCATTATATTTTCTGACTCACAACTACCTGAACATTTTTCTCCCACATTTTGCCTTCTGGATCTGACTTAATTAAGTACTTGCCTAAAAAGTCTTAGTGCTGTGGACACTGCAATTGGGCATCTCACTCTGCCTAGAAAGAGTGTTGGCCATCCTAGGATGTGGTCAATCTCCCTAGAGCCTGTCCTGTTCAGTCCACCCTGTCCCTTTCCATACTAGTCCAGTAACTGAGGGCCCAACTGTGGGTTCATACAAAAGTAAATTACAAAACATCCAGAACTATCTTCCCAATACTGATTATAATCTCTAATATGAAATCAGCTACTCAAAGGTCCTTCTTTATTACAGTGAAGCAACTGTAGGGACTCTTGTATGCTGACATAATTCTAATTAATTGATTTGGAGGTTCATTTTGCTTTTGCAAGTATTGAGAAATAAATATATGCTTAAAATATTTAAATATTTAAATTTAAAGAGTTATGTAAAATATCTCTTCATGTTTTCATGGGCAAAAACACATTTTTATAAGGTTAATTATTTAACTAAAACTGGTGACCAACTTTGATAAGAGAGGTACACAGAGAACCTTATGTGTTAATTAATCTATCCTATTCTGTGTAATCTTTAGTACAGATGTAGGGTCATGTAACAAGGCTAAAGAAGAATTATCATAAATATTACGAGATAAATATTACGAGATCATATTGACTTGTGCAGCAACAAAGCACTTGTAAGGAAGCAAAAACCTACCACATTAAGAGAATGGGGGTTGTGATATAGGAATGGATCTGACTTCATTCTAGCAGGGCAGTTTTTCCATATGCCATGTTGAGTGTTTCTGTTGTACATCTGTTACATGACAAACATAAAATGGTTGGGTTCACTATCAATTACTGGCTGGAACAAGTAAGATTTCAATTACAACAGGAGAGCAAAACAGCTGGGAAATCCCCAAAGGGAGGTGCAAGAACCAAGGGGGTGAAGCAGGCATCATAATGGTACACTGCACACTACTAATTAGAAAGAAATGAAGTCGAGTTAAAAGAAAATATACCCCTGGATGCTTCACTTCGTAGAGGCCATTTGGGTCCTGAAAACTACCTTGGTGGCTTGTCTCCGTCTGAATTCTCACGTAATTGTTGTCTCATGGGCAGCTTAAATAAAAACTTTAACACAAAAATATCTTACTTAAAAATATTAAGATAGAAATGTGATTAGATGTAAGCGTTTAAATCATATCCAAGTGATTTTAAATCACAAGGTATGTTTAAGAAGTAGCAAAGTTAAAAAAGGAAGAAAGTTATGATAATGAGTTTACAATAGCCTACAGCCTCCTAAATAAGGAATGCATAAATATAGGTACATATACAAGTCTTCTTGACAAACATCATATACTTAGGAAAAAATCAAGGCTCCCTCTACTATGTGCACTGCATGAAAATTATGAGATATTCCCCCATATGCCTGTTTTGCATGTTTAGCTGAATAGACTATAAGCTGTACAAATTAAAACAACATAATATGCTATTGAAAATAAGTGATTAGCCGGGCTAGGTGGCTCAGCCTGTAATCCCACGCCTTTGGGAGACTGAGGTGAGTGGATTGCCTGAGCCCGAGGGTTCGAGACCCACCTGGGCAGCGAGACCTCATCTCTACAATGAATCAAAAAATCAGCGGGGCATGGTAGCGCATGCCTGTAATTCCGACTACTGGGAAGGCTGAGGCGGAAGGGTCGCCATAGCCCAACAGGTCAAGGCTGCGGTGGCTGGGAGCGGTCACTGCACTCCAGTCTGGGTGACAGAGTAAGACTCCAACTCAAAAAAAAAAAAAAAAAAGAAAAGAAGTGATTTTCTAACATAGTTAGTATCTAGGAATAGAATCAAGAATTAGTCACAGGTTATAAAATGTTAGAACAATTTAAACAGCAAATTTTTCTGTAGTTTTCATAATCAACATATTTTGTAACAATGAGAAAAGCAACAATTAACAATAATTGTAAAACCATGCCATATTAGAAATTCCTGACATGTAACCCATTCTACTTTTTTTTGAGAATTCACTTTTGTTGAGATATGTGTATATTACATATAGTAACAATATCAAATATAATACTCACAAAAATTATTATTTTGACAGATATTAACAGAAATAGGTCAATATTTACCATGACTGCTACGACATTTGGAGGTTTTGACATAGTTCCTGAAGCTTTATCTTGAGTCATCCTATAATAAATCTCTATTGTTTTATTGTTCTAACTAGAAAAGTATTTGGGAAGACATAAAATCATGACATTAATTCAGATTAAAGATGGCTGGCTATAAGCAAAATTAAGACAGTGTAGGAATAACAATGACATTCTAAAGGGAGGAGCCACAGATATTAGAGAACAATCCAAAGGTCAGGGGAGAGGGAACCTGACGTAACTCTGGAATTTCTAACCTGGGAACTTAGTAGCAGAAACGGAGGAGAGAAGAACAATTGGATAGGAAAATCAACATGGATGTCCCTGGGCACACAGTGTGGTGCTTTGCTAATATCAAATGTAGTGTCATTTAACGTCATAGTTTGAAATTACATTTTCCTTTTATTTTATTGTATATAGTATAATTATTTTTAAAATCCAATAAACTGTATAGTCAACATTATGTCTCAGGGCAGCATCTACTGCAAGATAATTTACCTTTAACTTGGGTCGTATTTTAAACATTACACTGTAGAAACGTATTTATCTTACGTGTTCTCCCGATGTACGCACAGTAAATTAATTATACTGTTATCAATCCCAGTTCTTTAAAGCCACCTGCATTGAACAAAAAAGGATAGTCCCCGGCCTTCTTCATCTCCATGTTCTTTTCTTTATAACTTTCTCAGCTTTTATGTGACACTTCCCAAGAAAACACCACAGGTCCCATTGAGGACTTAACCTGTTGTAACCCCCAAGATTGTGTGTTATTTCCCTCACATTATAGAATAAAGACATTTCATCTATTTCCTGAACCCTTGAGCATAAAACAATAAGATAGGATCAGTTTTACATATTATTGTGCTTTGATAATGCTGTATTAATCCTAAACTTGAAGAATAAGAATAAAATATTATCACCTAACATCTGGGTAATAAGAGAGAAATATTATAAAAACCATTACAAGCATTAATAAAGAGGGAAAGGCTTGCCAATGGTAGAGGAGGCGGGTTTCTTCACAGATCTGATAGTGTGGGATGTCTCTCTAACTCAGATGTTATGGGAAAGACAAGTCAGTGTTTCAAAATTAAATTCAGAAACACACCCATCCTCTATGGAAACTGTAAAAGAAGGCCTCCGTATTACAGGCAACAGCAAAATTGCAGCTGCTGAGACTGTGTGTGTAGCCAAGTGCCACTTCACTCTTGATCTATGTTAAGCTGACTGAAAGAAGGAAATCAATTACTATAGGCAGTGAACTTCAGGTAGATTCAGATTGAGATGGCAGCTACACACAGGTGTGTGCCCTCAATGAAGATAATTCTGACTAAACATCCATTAAAATAGAAGTGCTACTGTATTTCCTGCTTTGAGATTTAAGTGGCATTGTTTTAGATGTAAACAGAGACAGACAAACCAGTATTATAAAACTCCTAACATCACCCAACAAAAATATCTTATGTCTTAATTAGTTGAACCCCTTCTAGAAGATCAGATCTATTATAGGAGTATTCTAGCATGCACATACATGTACATACATACATGCATTCCAATATTTTTGGATGAACATAGTTTAGACATATTAAAATCTCAAAGACCACATGTACCAGAGATTTGTTATTGCTTTCAGCCTGCATTCCACCACCATTTCTTTTAGTAACAGTGTCTAAAAGGCTTAGCCAGGTCGGGCTTGGAGGCTCAGTCTGTAATCTCAGCATTTTGGGAGGCTGAGGTGAGTGGATTACCTGAGCCCGAGGGTTCGAGACCAGCCCAGGGAAATTGGCGAGCCCTCGTCTCTACAGTAAAATAAAATAAAATAATTAGCCAGGCACGGAGTGCACGCCTGTAGTTCCGGCTACTGAGGCAGAAGGATTGCAGAAGCCCAGAGGGTGGACGCTGGGGTGGCCGTGAACGTGCCACTGAACTCCAGCCTGGGCAACAGAGTGAGACTCCAACTCAAAAAAATAAAAGTTAAAAATAAATAAAATGCTTAGACAGACGTATTCTTCACCTTCAATCTCTGAATCTGAGGCCAGGGCTAGCACTTTCTGTCCTGGCCAAACTAACACTTGCTCAGGGATGGGCGGGCACGCAGTCCATTTCCCCAGGGAGGCAAGGTGAATATCAAATCTAATGTGTGCATCCCTGAACAAGGATGTGTTTTGAGAACATGTGAGCTGTCCGATGAATAATCCAGAGGAACAGGATTAATAGACAGTCCTGGTAACACTGCTTGGATCCTAAGTGAATATACATCCAAACTGCAAGTAATAAATGCCTTTATACATGTGCTTTTCGAGAGATAGCATGTATATAAGTGCATTTGTGACTTAAATCACTAAACTTATTTCTGTGGTATCCAATGTGTGGTGGATTTAGCAGATCTGACTCTAAAAACTGAACAGTCCACTTTCTAATACATGTTTTCAAAACTATCTGAGACAACACTGACAAAAAGAACAATGAAGAGGGAGCAGTGTGTGAAAATCTGTGATTAAGTTCAGATAGATTTCAATCTAGTTAATTAAAGAAGAAAGAAAAGCCCACAAATATTCATAGTACTATTTAATCTTGTATTTTATTTTGTTTTCCAAATTCTTCATATTCAACACTATAACAAGTTTTGTTTCTAGTTGGGATCAGCAGATAAAGCTTTAGAGAAATAAGACAAAAGAAATTACTCCAAACACTATAAATGGCATAAAAGTCCCTAAAGTTGGAAGAATGCAAGTAGCAGGTTAACCATGATTATCTAGCCCGTAGGAATTCTTCGTGAAGTGGAAAATACCTAAAAATCTTATTTTATGCCAATGATTGTTTTGTTCTGGGGAACCAATACTTTGTCTTGCCATATTCATGCTTTTGAAGTAATTTAGTCCAAAAAAAGAATAAGAAAATCCACAGTCATTTCTCATATGGTCTTAGGTAACATATCATATTTTCTAGGAAACTTATAAAATGTTAAGAGATAGCCCAAAAGCCATTGACATCCTTTTGCCATTGGATGTGGAACAATTTCCTTAAAAAGGAAAATTTTAAGTTCTGAAACTCAGTGTACTTTAAACAAACCCTGTAGATTTGTGCTTTAACATACCCTGTAGATTTGTGCTTTTATTTTTTATTTTACTACTAATAACAGTTATAGCAGTGCATAAAAGGTCAGTTTGCATTATGTCTGTATACTTTATCATATAAATACACACTTAGGGCCTTTCAAGACACAGATTAAGCTGCTAAATATGTATTTACATACTTAAAATGGAGATCAGTACAATGATAGCTGATAATGTCATCCATGTATTTAGAGAGTTTAAAATATGGATTATCAACAAGATGGGCCATAATACTTTGTCTGGGGCTATTACAGTCCTGCATGTAAACACACATAGATAATGCAGGGGGAATAAAAGGCAAAATACAGTTTGTATACAAGCAGTGAATTAAAACCTTCTGGGAGCTAAATACAGGCTACTGGATATATATTTAGGAAATGATTTGTAAAGAACTTGGTAAAACACTAAACATGTAAAACCTTTTCAATAGTAAAATTTAATTTTGTTTTCTCTAAATCTCAAATGTGGATAACTGTTGCTTAAATATTCTTGAAACAAGCAGACTCCAACCTTGCGACTGATAAGATATATGAACAACATTTTCCACTAATAACATATTGAAACAGATTTTTTTATGACTCACTTATAATACTACAAGTGAAAAACAATTCAATCACCTAAAATAATGTGGATATTTTCTTTGTTTTTAGAAAGACAATTCATTTCTTTAGTCTTGTGAGAGTTGTTGCATTTCTTTTTCTTTCTTTCCTATCTTTTGTATTTTGTTTAACTTTTCTTTCCTTCTCATTCCTTTCTTTTCACAAATAGAGTTATTGGTCACTACATTCAGCTAGAGTTCTTTTTTATCAGATGAATATCCATCTCAGGAAAACAAATGCACATGACTGAGAGTACAGTAAAATTTTAAACCACCGAACAAAACTGTCAACATTTTTTAAGAAGAATATTTCCCTGTCCTTGATTTTATGTGTAAAGACTTCAGTAGTAAGAGTTGCTGTAAAAAAGCATAGAGTCTTCCTCTAGGCAATCTCTCTCTCTCTCTCTCTCTCTCTCTCTCTCTCTGTCTGTCTGTCTTATCCACTCACAGATCCTGTACCATACAATCCAATCCAATCCAGTTATTTTTTGATAAAAAAGAATTTAATAAAAGCTAATTTCAAAATTCAAATGAATCATTTCCCACATTTCTTTTGAAATGGCAAACAAATAAATATTAGAAACTATACATACAAAAATGAAAATACGTCTAAGCCGGACTCGGTGGCTAAGCCTGTAATCCCGCGCCTTTGGGAGGCTGAGGTGAGTGGATTGCTTGAGCCGCGGGTTCGAGACCCGCCTGGGCAGGTCATGTTAACCTCATCTCTACAATAAATCAAAAAATCAGCCGGGCATGGTAGCACATGCCTGTAATTCCGGCTACTCGGAAGGATCGCCGGAACCCAGCAGGTGGAGGCTGTGGTGGCCGGGAGCGGCCACTGCACTCCAGTCTAGGCGACCGAGTGAGACTCCAACTCAAAAAAAAAAAAAAAAAGAATACGTCTAAAGAATACATTTTCTAAGTACAGTACATTAAAGTTATTAAGTAGTTCTCCCTTTTATAAGAGATTTGCATTAATGTTGTCTCAAAAAAAGTTGGTATGAAATTATTTTTGTACACCAAAATATTCATTTAAAGCATTTAAGTTTTTCTCTAATAAAACTGATTCCATAATTTGTTTTTCCTTTTTACTATGATTGTAAGGCATGTTTAGGTATCATGTTTATTGTTTCTTGCCTACAAATTTATATAAAGTATATTTCTATTTGAATGTATTTAAATCACAGTAGTCCTCTCTTGTGGATCTGTATAAATTTCAAGACTCCCAGGAAGTGCCTGACACTGTAGATAGTATCAAACCCTATGTATACTATGTTTTTTCCTATACATGCCTATGATCAAGTTTAGTTTATATGTCAGGCACAATAAGAAATCAACAACAATAATAATAAAATCAAATGATTCTAACAGTATTCACTTCATGATTTCACAGACAGAAGATACGTTCTATCAGTAGATCTTAGCAACTTCAGCACACTATAATTTTTTATTTTTTTCTTATTAAGTCTAGAACTTTCACCTATTCACTTAAAGGAAGCACTTAATGCTTCTCTTTGGCCTATCTGAATTGCCAGCATCACTATTCTTGAGCTTTGGGGCCATTATTAAGTAAAATAAAAGTGACTTGAACACAAGCACTGGAATACTGCAACAGTTAATCTGCTAACCTAGAGGGCTACTAAGTGACTAAAAAGCAGGTAGCACATCCAGCTTTGAGACACTGGACAAAGGGAAGACTCACATCTCGGGTGGAATGGGATGGAACAGCGCAAGATTTCATCACACTGCTAGGAAAATTCACACTTTAACACATGAATTGTTTACTTCTAAAATTCTCCATACAATATGTTCAAACCACAGTTGACCATGGGTAACTGAAACTGCAGAAAGGGAAATCTTGGGTAAGAGGGACCACTGTAATTGTTTGTATATTGGGATTTGTATGTGTTTGTGTGTTTGTGACTGTGCTTGTGTTTTTCAGTCTGATTGTCCCAGCATCTCTGATATCTTACCACCCATGTTTGTAAGGTACCCAGAGCTACCATATTTTATCATATCTCGAATGTTTAGGGACTAAAAAGCAGCATTAATTGAATGAAAAGATGTATTGCTCTTATTACAAAGAGTTGTTTTCCTCTTGTATTTGGCTATATTATAAAATGATCTTAAAAGTATTAAGCCTAATGAAACTAAGCTATATTTAGAATTATGGAGCATTTATACTTTAGAAATAGCTAACATACTTTGTAAATTATGCAATTAAAATTTCACCTCTGCTGTTACTAAAACCAGACAAGATATCTTCAAGTGACCAATCACATTTCATTGTTTTCTTACATTACCAAAAGAAGAAAATAATGCCATTTTAATTATTTGTTAGAACATAATTAATCAAACATTTATCCTTAAAAAGCAATAACAGCAGATCCTGAGTAGTATAATTTAATTGTTTAATGTGAGAGTATTAATAAATGTTATGCTCTGTTGCTAACTGTTAAATATAAATAGTGCTTTATAGCTCAAATCTTTTCTTAAGTATGCAGCTTGAATAATATCACATACCACGAAAACATGATTTCTAAAATTTATACAAAGAAAGAAAATTAATAATTTTATTTATTTGTTATAAAGAGCTTACAGTAGCTTCACTATCAAATATTCTCCATGTAATTGCCTTTAAGTTAAAAGTTCTAATACATTCACATTTTTAGTATGTAAGCATACATTTATAACTATTTTCATTAGCTGTTCAAGTTATAATAATTGGATATACAGGGGTTTATACTACTTAATTTTTCTTCTATAATAAAATTATGTTAATATATTATAATTTGACTAATATTACTATGACCACTGCTATTAAATAAGATGCAAAATATAGTAACATTTATCTGTTCAGTTACATGAACGAATACCTAATATTGGCAATATATGGCAATAATAATTTTGTTAAAATATAGTTTACAAGACATCTTTCTTTAGAGTACACTGGATTTAATGAATAATCTCGTTTGTATATTTGTGTGTGTTCTACGGAGCACATGTGATAAGATACTTAGGGTTGTTGTCACATATATGTAGATAGATGACAATGTTAGTATGATAGATACATGACGGATAGATAGATAGATGCATAGATAGATAGGTAGATAGTCAGATGATAGATAAATAACAAGTATTACCTGGGAATGCCTTTTGGGTATGAGTGGGATGGGAGAGCTGTCACTTTAAGGTCATGGAATCTAGGAAAGTCAGTCATTTTATATCAAGGGAAGAACATGTGATTAAGTCCTTTGGAGGAGGCAAAGAAGCAGAAATTAGAGGTATGTAATTATGACTAGGACTCACTGCCAATAGGAAATGAGGTTGGAGGAAGTCTCTGGTATTATAGAGAGCTGCCAGTAAATGCTGCAACCCCAAGTCTTCAAGAAAAGCTACCAGAGACAAAGAAAACAGAAGTTGCTGAGAAGTCAGCTGACCTTAGTGCACCCACATTAGCATAACAAAGTGCTGCATCAGGCTGTGTAGGTGCCTGGAAGCAACCCTTCTTCTTCAGGGTTGAGTCACTCTTTTGGGAAGAGAGGCTCAGTCCCTGACGGCCACTTAATATCCTGGACGAGACATAGATCATTGTTCTTCCTACTTGCCAAAGAAAGACAACAATAGTTTTGTGCCACTAAAAAGCTGATGCAGAAATCTTGACTGATTGCTCAAGGATTTAGAAAGACATCACTAGAAACACTTATTTTTTTTTTAGTAAGGTACAACTATCAGAAACTAAGTTAAAATAGCAACTAATAGGAAAAAACATTAAACTGTAAGGTGTGGTTATTTCGTTTGTTCAGGAAGTCATTTGAAATAAATTAAAATAAATTACTTTAAAATCTACTGAAGCTTAACTTAAAGAAGAAAACAAAAATAGTTTCTCTTATGTGAAATTTTATCTCAATGATGAGCCCACATATATGTTGATATTTTCCATTTGCAAAGATTACAAATTCTGATACGATTGTACATTGAGATGAAACATTGAGATGAAAGCTTTGAGTTCAAATAAGGAAGTCAATCTTTACAGAAAATTCATCTGTTTGAAAATACGCCTAGCCGATCTTTCAGATAATCTTATGTGGGGTCTGTGTTCTTCTCAAGTTATATCACAGTGTTAAATGCTTTGAAACGTGCAACTACAGACAAACCAGTCTTTTCTGAACTACAATTTTGGACCTCCTTGAGGAAATTCTGTCTCTACCAACTTGCATATTTTCAAAGAAATGTTGAATTAATCCAATAGAAATCTAGTTTAGATTTTTCTAACATCTTTTGAATATGAGGCACTGTACTTACTTTCAAAGAACTTAAAAATATAAGTGTAACAAAAGACAGGAAAGCATTGAAAAACTCTTCTAAAATGCATGCTGTCCTTAGACAACTTTTCTTTGAATTCTGCCACAAAAGCGTTAGTATCTAGAAATATTTCAACCTATTAGAGAAAAAAAAATATCCTCTGAATGGATTGCAAAATTCCTGTCTGTATCATAAAGACTCACAAACTCTTTAAAACAGAAATATGAATAAATTTATTTACAAAGAACCTATTCAGCGTGTAACAGTAGGTTTATACAACATTGAATTTCAAAACTTTTCCACAAATAAATTGCATATGATGAAAAGTGGTTTTTAAAAGAAAACTAAAATATTTAAATTGTATATCCTAAGAAAAATTGAAAGTTTAAATTATATGCTTCTATGGGAAGTATGTATTGTTTCATCATTAGGTGTTTAGGTTCTGCAGTTAAATTGCTTGAGTTATATCGTACACCCCGCCCCCCCCCACACACATATCTTTTAGTGACTGTGTGACCTTGAACAAGTTATTTCACTGACTCTAGACTTGGGCTCTTTGACAACAAATGGATCATACTAATTCATCTTGGAATTTCTAGCAGTATAAAATGAGATGATGTTAAAGTCCTTGTCATAGTCTTCCTGGACTGCCATAATGAAATATTATGGATTGGATGGCTTAAACAAGGGAAATTTATTTATCACAGTTCTAGAGACTGGAAAGTCCAAGATCAAGGTGCCAGCAGATTCCATTTCTGATGAGGGCTCTCTTGCTAGTTTGCAGACACAGCTGCTTTCTCAACGTGTCCTCACATTGCCTTTCCATGTGAAAGTGTGCATGTGAAGAGAGCACTGGTCTCTCTTCCTTTTCTTATAAGGACATTAGTCTTGTCAAGTCGTGGTCCTAACCTCATTCAACCTTAATTTCCTCCATAAACGCCTTGTCTCCAAATTGTCATATTGAGGGTTAGAGTGTCAACTTATCAATTTTATAATTTAATACGTAGTAGTCCTTAATTCTCAGCTGATGATAGCACTGCATGGTGATAGCCATGATAATGGTAATGATGATAATGACAGTGATGACAACGATAATGTGGCTCTCCCACTAACAGCAGAACGTCTTCCCAGAAAGTGCCATTCAGCTATGTCACTTGATAGACAAAAAATTATTAATTTTTCACTCTCTGTAAGGCTATTCATGCAGATATTGTTAATCACTCTCCTCTGATCTTAACTTCTCTCTTTATATTCTGCTCAAATTCAGTAAGGTGAAGTGCATAATGACCAAATTGCCTGTGATGAGAGAAAATGGAAAGGTGAAGACAGAAGGAATCTCTATGTATAATCTTTCATTTTCCTCTTAAGAATTGGGACTGAGAGAGTAAGTTCTCTTAGGTCAAATTCCCAACACTTCTTCCCAAAAGGCACCATGTTACAAACTTCCTATTCCTAATTGTGCTATCAATCATTCTGTAGAACCTGTTCCAGGGCCCTCTTGAAAATGCTGTTTTCATTGACTTTGCCATATGTGTAGGCAAAGTTCCTTTGATTACTTGCATGTATGAACTGTGTCCTGATAAGCCCTAAGTCACATGTCTCAAGGAGATGTAGGACCACATGACCTCTACGGGAGTTACCTGGGATACATGTTAGAAGAATAGATTTCTAAATTCCACAGCAGATCAGACTCTCTGGGGGTAAGGTCAGCAGATTTATATTTTTCAAAAAATATAGTCCTTAGGTAATTTTTATCTATATTAAAATGTAAGATACTTAGCAATTGCAGAAGGACAAAGCAGAGAAATGAGGGAAGAGGAGGGGAGGGTAGGGGAAGGAAAAGAAGGGCAGGGGAGGGGAGGGAAGAGAAGGGGAAGTAGGGAGAGGAAGGGACAGGGAGGGAGGGAAGAGAGAAAGAGGAATATAGTACAATTTTTTAAAGTGTATTTCTTTTCATTACTAACAATAAATAAACCAAGAACACACTAATTGCTTATACATTTTGAACTTTAAGGACAAGAATATAAACTATAAACCAAAACAATTGTAGAATTATTTTCTTCAGAGTAGTACAGAGATAGTCCAATGCAAATAGCGGTTGTGAAAGCATTTGCGTACCAATTAAAATCAGAAGTCAGTAGCAGTAAGAAAAAATAACAGGCGGGAAGATGCTCTGACTCTAGGCGTGTCCCCTGGTTAAAAGAGAGCTGAAACAACTAGGAATCCTTCTGGTCCCCATTCCTTATTCTCATCTACTTCACTTTGCTCAAACTCTGATCTGCTTCTTTCTTCTCACCCTGTCCAGTCCCAAAGCTTTTGTAGTTCCCTTAATTTCCCTTCAGACCTCAGCAATGCCTTCAATCAGGAGTCCACACATCCACCATTCATCAAGTGAATATGAGCTCCTAATCAACTGTACTAGGAATATATACTTTAGTCATTCACCAGGAACTGTGTTTACTCAAGGAAACATCACAAAAGATGGTTCAAAAGTGTTGCTAGTGTTTTTTTCCTAGTCCAATTTCACTATGGGATTAGTGGGCTTAGTTAGAGCGGTTGGTCTAGGACACCAACTACTATGTACATAGAGGAAACTTCCAAATGACTCAAAAATAAACCTTGGAAACATGGCTGATTCATTAACCATTTATTATTTTTTAGAGATAGGGTCTCACTATGCTGCCCAGGTGAGACTTGAACTCCTAGACTCAAACAATCTTCCTACCTTAGCTGGGACTACAGGCATACATCACTGCTCCTTGCTATGAATTACTTTTAATGGGATATATATTGAGAAAAATATGAAAATATTTAGACAAAAATTGAAAAGAATATGGTCTCACAAAATATACAAAAAGAAAATATTATTTTAAATTTCAATAGCATATTCAAAATAAAAAGTCAAGTTTTGAAAATGAGACTTAAAATCAAAGAAGCACTAGCATGGAAAATACTGTTCTTTTAGCCAATAATGTTATTCTATTGTGAATAATTGAATATTGTACTCTTATGATAAGAAGTATAACATAGTAGTTAAGAGCATGGACTCAAACATTGGATTGAACCCTAGGTCACCCACTTTCAGCTATGTGACCTTACCTCTACTTGTTTAAGTCTTTATTATTATTATTTAATCTGTAAAAAAGCAATATAGTCATGGTCCTTATATGAATATAAAGTCCCTGACCTGACCTGATATTTATTCAGTAAATGCTCCTTATTATTGTAAATTATCTCTGACCCATTGTTATATTAAAGTAACAATAAAAACTTTATTCAACTACAACTTATTTTACAGATCCAGTCAATCTTCATTATTCATGGATACCATATTTGTGATTTTGTCTACTTGCTAAAATTTATTTGTAATTCCAAAATCAACAGTCACAACATTTATGCAGGTATTAACAGAGATGAGGTGCTCTAAAAATTTTGAGTCACTGATGCACGTGTTTCCAGCTGAGGCTGAACAAGGCAATGTGTTTCAGTTCTTATATTGCAAACAATAGTCTTTTTCAGTTTATATAGTGCCACTTTTTTTTTGCTTTTTGTTAGTGATTCTGGTATTTAAAATACACCACAAACACGTTGCTAAAGAGTTGTTTAATAACCCTAAGCACAAAAAGTCTGTGATATGCCTTACAGAGTAAATTGTGTCAGATAAACCTTACTCAAGCCTGAGTTATACTGTTCTTGGCCAGAAGTTCAATGTTAATAAGTCAACACTATATGAAATAAGGTGCATTTAAACAGGAACACACATAAAACAAGAGTATGTATTGATCAATATATGAAAATGTAACCAGAAGTTTGCAGGAACCTAACCCTGTGTTTCCCCTAGGAGCAAAACTCACAAATTTAGTGTTTGAGGTGACTTCATAGAACGTAACTACTGTATACAATAAGAACTGAATATATGCCTTTTTAAATGAAAATCTTAATACTGATTTGAAAATTTAGGTAACACTAAATTTGTCTTTCTTCTTCATAAATGACAAAGTATGAGGAAATCATAAAAAGGAGAAAAAGTGGGTTTGGTGTTGTGCTACCAGTGCTAATTGGAAGATGATGACTAGTCTGTGCCCTTGGATCATGTCCTTCTGATACTATTGTTTTCAACAATAAAGTGATCTTGGTCCATGAGGGAAAAGTCAATCCTCTCATTTACTACAAAATGATAACATAAGATGAGAAATCAGCTCCAACATACAGACCTTTGCCTCACAACTAGTGTTTCAGAGATGAATAATGGATTAGGGATTGCTGTGTTGTAATAATGTCTTGATTGATTGTTTCCTTAATATGTGCTGAGTGCTGACAAAGTGCAAATCTCCCAATCTGCTGTGATGGGACCACTGTTATTAAATCGTACAATTAAGCTTTTGTAGTCTTCACTGATTTTCTGATTTTGCTAGACTTTTTCTCCAAGAAATATAAACAGCTTTTCAACTGACAAAGAACTAAAATAAATAGCCAATATTATTGAGCTATTATTCGAATCTCTATGTTTAACAGTTTATACATATGAGTTCTAGTCTCATAACAAGTCTATCAGTTAGGTGTTATTATTACTCTTAGTATCCCAAATTACTGACCAAAAGAAAAAAAAATGGTATAGGTTTTTACTTTGATAAGCACTGCTTACTTTCAGATGCAAGAATAGAGGACTTTCTTATTTAGTCCTTTGACCTTCCTCAATAATAAATAAATAATTTACTAACTTCAATGACGCATATAAATAGAAACATAAAAAAGTGACAGTATTTTGATAATTTCTTGCACACTAAAGCAGGTTTGACAGATGATAGATTAGTTTAAGCTAAAAGTTTTATCACCATCTTAGAGACCGTAAAAGAAGAGTAACATGTACTGCGTATCAAGAGGAATGTGAGAGAGTTGGAGGTAACCTCTCTCTGACTTACAAAGGCAATGGGAGCCAAAATGTATGTGAGGCATCTAGCCTTACAGAATAAATACGAATAAATAATTAGTTCCTTTGATCACTTGAAAGTAGGTTAGCAACCACAATAAATAGATTCTTTTGAAAATAATAGTTTTATGCTTGGAAATTACTTCCTGAATGTTGTAGAAACAATAACAAGAGTTCATTCTACCCCTGTGTGTTATTTCACTGTCCTTTCTCTGGAACATCACGTCATGAATCTCCCTTAAAATTTTTGTGAGAAGTTTATTCATTCTGTTCCTTCTATTCAGCATGACTGCCATAGACCCACAAATTGGTGAGGAAAGTAATCCTGCAATGGTATTATGGGAATAGGATTTCCATTGTAAATATGGATTTTCAGTAACTATCTTACCATAAATATTAGTGATGTTTATGTCAGAGGTATGATTTCATCACCTTCTCTCCTCTATATACTTCTATGATTTCATCAAAATAGTGTTTCTACAACCAAATCTCCTAATAACCAGATACATGTCCTTTTACCTAAATAAGGGAGTAATTTACCTTGAGAGAAGGACATATTCTATTGAATACTTCTTTCTTTTCTTATTTAAAACTTATTAAAAACTTTACTAAATTTTTTATTTTAAAAAACACATTATTGAATATGAGAAATTTGGCAGTCTCTATATAAACATTCAACCTATTAAACTGTCAACCTCATCCTTTAAAATAACTCTAAAGTATTCCAGTCTTTAAAAAATTTTTTTAAGTTTCTTTCTTCAAGAATTTAATCATGCCAATTAAATTCCTCAGTCTAGTTACTAAATTTTCCACATCTGTCTTAAATCCTAAGATCTTCCAGTGTTAACAGTATTTTATGGCAAAGTATTTGAAGAGGTCAGAGGCTATTGAGAGAGGTGTGCTTTACCATAAATTCACAATGTATGTTACACTTTTGAAGTTCAAAGGATTCCTTTGCCTTGGAGCAAATAAGCATTATTCCATTGGTACATTTGGTTTACTGAAATCCCTTAGAAAATAAATGAGTGGTTGAGTTTTTGGGTTTTTTTTTTCATTTTATTGATTAGCAATAAGTGTGCAAGGGAGTGAGGATGGAAGATATAAGACAAAGGGATCTTTAGAAACTAAAAAGCAGTCTGACAAAGCAGCTGCTCGATTTGTACATTGCAAAAAACTTTTAAAAAAATTGTCCTGCTAAAAGCAGCACAATTGTTTATTTGGAACGCATAAAGCAGCACAGTTATTTATTTGGAAATACGATTCATCTACCGAAGGTACCACACCTTCCCCAAACTCACAGAACATACTGATACTATCTGCCTTGTCCAGATCAGCAGCCCCAAAGCCTCAAAGCGACAAAACGAAAAACAGGAACTCAATCACTGAACTATTTATCTGTTACCTTGCACCTAATAACCCAAGAAGCATCACATTATCAAAGTTCTGGGATGACTAAAACGAATGGAATCTTTCTCTCAGTCAAATTAGTCAATGCTCCTTTAAAGTAGTATCCTTACTAAGATGAATAACAATTAAATTACTCAAGTCTCCTCTGCCTCTTTCCAAAGTTTAAACATAACAAAATTATTATTTCCATTTGATTTGCTTTTTTTTGGCTCCTAGATAATATATTTTGGAGAGTATTTCTTTTCTTTTCTTTTTTTTTTTTGAGTTGGAGAGTATTTTTTAAATAAACAACTTCTTAAATCTGAAAAAAAATAGAATAGTTACTTTCCAAAACTCACTGAAGTTTTTTGTTTTGTTTTATCTAAAAATCAGCTTTGATCCTTATAAACTCTGCTTAAAAATATTTATCTTCCTGTGGTATAACTGGAATGTAGAATGTCCAAATTTCTTAGCCACACAGAATTCCTGTATTTCTGTATTTTCAAATCCATCTTGTGCTATGACCGCAGGCATTTATGAATATTTTATCTCTGTGTGGAATTCCCCTTTTTCTCCTCCTTTTTTTTTTTTTTTAACCTGACTTCTCTTTTATTTTTAAGAATCAACTCAAATTTTAATGGACCTTTAAATTTTCTCTGTTACCTTCAGGCTACCAATGTCCATGAGACAGAGATTGTTAAGGCTACCAATGTCCATGAGACAGAGATTGTTAAGTATTTCTGAATGTTCCCAGAAGTATCTATTGTCTTTATTTTAATAATTCTCACCTGGCATAACCACTTGTTTACATGCCTGCCTCTATGATTATGTAACAATCCCCTACACCTCTGTTGATTTCTGTTTCTCATTGCTCAGAAGACTGGCTGAGAGTATACACTACACGCCACATAAAGCCCATCTATTTCTCTACTTCCTCTGATATCAATTTTATTATGTCCACATAATCACTATATAGTTTTAATATTTTATAGTAATTACTGTGGAAAATGAGCTTGAGAAGTCTACTACTCAGTGCCCTGAATATCAGATACTTGGAAAAACTCTTTTTAAAACAAAGACTTTCACTTATGGCTTTATCATTGTCAGACTCATGAAAATTGGGCTTCATCAATCACTGATTTTTATGAAGAACAACAAAGAACTGTTATGCTAGTTTGTGCATTTAAAAGTAGAAAATACCAATAAAACTCTCTTTTGGAATCCAAATCACTAATTAGACATGCAAACTTTAACTACATTTAATTTAGCAGAAATTGATACATAATGTGGGATCAGGACTCTGTTCCACCACTGTTAACATCTCCTTTTTGGTATAGTAATGGACAGTGTGATTTCTTGTTTTTTCAGTTGGCATTCCTGACACTGATGTCTGTTCATGTTTGTATGCAAACAACAAGGACCTTTGAAATGCCAACACCGAATCAACACTTCAGTTTAAAACACAGTTCAAGGGTAATTTAGGTTAGGTAGATTAATAAAAACTGTTCTTGAGTTGTATAGTCACTACTTAAATGCTCTCAAAAACAAAAAGTCTGCATATGTTTTCAGGCACAAAAATCATTTGAGTGCAAGTTTAGTGAATAAATTTGGGATTAAACCAGTATGTAATACTGTTTCTGATGAAATAATATAAAGCAAACAAAGTTAAATGAAGTATAATTTTTTTATGTTAATAACCTGAAGAAATTGCTAAAATAGGAATTTTAAAGTTATTTTGAGAAAGTACGGTGTAAGACCAACTATATACCCCATCATGAAGGCACATGGGGGGATAAATTCTGGTGTCATCATCACACAATTGCTGATTGCTTTGTGACCCTTTGTTTTTAAGGAAATACATGCCTACTAATAACAACATTGCCTTGGCTGTAATCTAAGGAAGCCCAAAACCATTAGAATGTAATGGATTTTCAAATTTCAAAAAACAACCACATCTACAACCTAGAATTATTATGGCCTGCTGTATTTTAGGTCCTCAGTCTACTTCTGTTCAAGGAAGACAGGATGACAAAGAATCATTATGAAAATTATGCAGCAGGCCAATCATTTAATGTTACACAAATGAAGGATAGGGAATATAGTCAAGGTTCGCAGAGAAAACATTTCTAGACAACGTCATGTCTAAACCCGTCTAACAATACCTGTCCTAAGTGGCATCTGTTTGACAAGGATCAAAAGGAGAATCTTGTTCCCTAACCTCAGGCCATGTGCATGAACCCACTGTCCAGAAGTTCTCCCTCTATCAGAAGCTTTGTGAGTGTCTGCAGCAGTCCTGTAGGATGCCTCTTCTGAGCCTTAGCAGTGGTGAGAGGCCTGCTACCTTTGTCTCAAGATCCAGCTTGCTGGTGAGCATAGTTGACACCAGTCTCTAGCTCAAGTTTTACAGAAAACTAATATGAGGAGACAGTGTGAGAAGCTCCTGTCAGTGCCACCGTACTTGATCTGAAAAGACACAGAAAAATTCAAATTCCAAAGCTGTCAGCTTGCAAACTTTCAGCAGAGAGAAAAGCCTCACTTTAAGAATGTAAACAAGGACAGTGAAGGTCTTGCTATCTAAAGATATCAGCATGCGAGAGGCACTCTGGCAGCTTGAACGCACTGAGGCAGTGGCAAACCCCAGTGCCCCGTTGTGAGACTGAGCCTACCTCAGAGACTCATGGCACTGTCTTCCTCCTGCTAAGTACTTTACCTGTGATTGCAATGGCAGATTCTTCAAAAGAGTGAAACAGAGGTCTGACTCTTTAGAAGAAACAGCAGCCTCTCTGAAAGAAGTCGTTTGGCATTTCTAGGGGAAAGGTCATTTCTTTACACCTCTGAAGAGGATAGATAACAATAATAGAAAGAATATCAGGTATAAAAAGCTACATTTTCCTAGACCCCTAAAGGAAATCATGACACAGCTGCAACGCTGGTACTATGAGCCAGTGCACTAATTTATCCCACTTGAGTGCATTGACTTTCCTCTTCTGTGAACTGGCATCCCAGCTGGGAAAAGAAATGTTTACTGAGACTTGCTGAATTTTATTTACAGGTCTAGTGGCTCCTTCTAAGTTGCAAAGAAGAGTTACCTCTAGTGTTAGTGAGATATGGGGTGGTGTGAAAATCACCCAAATGTACTTGAAAAATAGCACTCTTGTGACCCAAGAAAGGATAATATCGAGTTAAGTGTGGTACTTTCAGTTTATCCAGCATAACTATCAGTGCCAAGGCAATCACACGGAGGGCCCTTGGGATGCCGGGGCGATAAATCAGAACTTGGAAGGAAGCTTCCAGAATTACCCTGATTGCAGAGCCTAAGAACAGCTGATTGAGCCCTCTATTAGAAACTTTTCCCCATCAGAAAACAGAGAAATATTTTGTCACGCATTATCTAAAGGAGCTGCAGTGTTACAGACGTCCCTATTCAATTATTTATATATCCTCTTTCTGGTAAATCTCATCTGATTCTCTCTCCTTTCTAAATGTCACGAGTTTTACTCTCCCACTGGCACTGATGTTAACATTTGAAGGGGGAAAAGGTTGTACTTAAGTTTAATAGATTTCATATTTAATAATGTAGTCAATAAAGTCTGTCCACTTAATCAGTCAAAGGCTATTCCACTCTGGACACTAAATGCCTCCAATGGGCCATGTTGTTTCCATTACATACAATTCACCCATTATTTTCAACTCTTAGAAAAGTGTTTTAATATTTCCGGAGCTTTACACATCTGTAAATAATAAAATGGCACTGCTTTTAAATAAGTGAAATAGTGCTGGCATACATTACACACTACCATTAACAAAAATCACTGAACCAAGAAAGAAATTCAAATGTGTATTGAAATGGAAGGATTTCAAGCACTATGGAAAAAATATTATTGTAAACTTTTATCTTCCCTTTTTTCTTTGCAATCCTCATTTTATCAAAGAAGGACTGCTGCAAAAGGGAACACAAAGTGAGAATTCTATGACCTAATTATCGATTCCAACATTCTCATCTATTGTTTGTTTCACATTCAGTTTGACTGCAGCCATCATTAGTCAAAGCAACACTACTCTAAACAGTATCAGCAGCATGGCTTTCTTGCTTTTAAATGAACTTGTAGCCATTTAAATACTATGTTCTCAGATTTACATACCACATAACAATATTTAGAAAAAGGGATTGTGCATGGATGAGTATTTCTTTTTCATATCTTGTGCGTGTTCTACTAGCCCAAAAGGAGTACCTACAAGGAGAATCACTACTGAAAACCTGTAAGTCAGAAAACATCTATTCAGTGACATGTGTCAATGGTGAGTAGAGTTAGGGTTGCAAAGCATCACATGTCCAGCAATTTTGAGAATATAAACGCTGTTTCCATTAACTGAACACATATGCTCCTGTTACAGAGAAACAAAGATTTGAATTCTCTGCATCTTTGCCAGTCACGGACTCCCATATTCTTCTGCTGTTTAGACAGCCTGTGACCAAGTGACTGTATATCTCTTACTTGAATTTGTTCTTGAGAAGTGTATTTTACTTTTGCTAGTTTTTGTTATAGTAGTGTTATGAAAACTAGTTGTTTATTCTTTGTTATCAACAGTTTTAAACTATCTAAAATATGTACTGCTAAAGAAATGAAGTTCATTTTTAAAATTCTCCTAATTCATTAAATTTTAGTTAAGGGTTCCCTTCTCATAAAACCTATTAGGAAGCTCCAGACTGCAATGGTTCATTCACATTCTGGGTATCCTTACTGACAAGAGCTCTCATTTCATTTGTCACTCTGGATTGTAGGGATATTTCCATATGTTTTCTCCTGCAACTACTCTGGAAATCCCTTAAAGTTGGTAATCTTTAATATAAAAGATGGAATACTTTGCTAGCAGAAATTATTGCTACTTCATATATTAGGAGCAATCTAGATTCATGAAATGAGCACATCTCCATCAGGAAAGAACCCTTATGATTCTATTATTGCTATGTCCCAGATTTTCAATATAGAATACTTACATATTCTATATCTTGTCATTTTAAAGCACATCCCAGTAGATAGCATGGTTGCAAGACAGAACATTTAAAAAATAATTATGAAAGAAAAACTAAATATTGAAAAAATGTGTTATATATTTTTGGACATTTGGAAAAATACAACAAAAATAACTTTTTTGTTTGCTTGTCTTTAGTAGCAGTCCACTATAAATAATAAACTCTTGTCTATACAACAGTTTCATTTGTCATAACAGTGGGATGCTGAAATCACATTTTCAAATGCACAATCTTCTATTTACTTAAAATAAGTTTGTAACATCAATATGTAAATTTTTCTACTCAGAAGCAAATTCATATGTGCCATAGGACTGGAGTAATGATAAGAAGGAAAAAAAAAGCAAGGTTTAAATACAAGCTACTTAGATTTTAATTCTAGCTCTGTCCTCTGTGGTTATGAAACTTTTAGAAGTTGCTTAACCTCTCTAGATTTCAGTTGCTCCTCTGTGAAGCAGTAATAATAATAGTAGCCACCTCAGAAATTTGATTTTGAAGATTAATTGAGATACTGTATGGAAAAAGCACTTAGTATACGGCCTATAAAATTTTAAAAAATGATCATTAAGGCAAATCCCAGGCAATCTAATTTACTAAGTTCAATTGTTTAAATAAAACCCATGGTTAAGCAAGCACATTCTGAAACTGACTTATTGAAATAGCATCAAATTTTTAAAAAATATCTCTCTATGAACTATGACATGCAAAATTTCTAGGAAAATGTTAGCACTATAGGACATTATGGAAATTATAACAAAATTATTTATAGGATTATAAGAAATTATAATGAAAATATTTTGCATGATATTTCTCATTTTCTTGGTCACAATGGCAACATTACTGATGTTCTTATTTCCTGAACCATTTATTTCTGAAAGCTCACTCCATGCACCTCCCTCCCTCAAAAGAGGGAGCAAAAAGACAGAGAAGCAGACATTAGGTGCTTTGAAACAAGATAAATTTTAAAGTCTACACAGGCTCTTTTTTCCTTTGTCATGTCATATTTGAAGTCATTTAATAATAAATGAGATTATGGATGATTTACTCTCAGTATCTCATCATATCATTACCAAAACACACACCTTCATAATATATTCAGACAATTAGAATTTTTAAAAAATACTTCACTCTGTCCAAAAATGTGTGTGCAAACTCATTTGCTCCAGAGCAACTCTGCCCACTTTTTTCCTGCCCTCAAAATTTCTCAGGCAATTCCGTCTCTCCTCTAATCACAAGGCTCATTTAGCGTTTTGCAGGTGGCTGGACTGCACTGCTTGTTTGTTTGTGTTTTAGAAGTGAAACTAGGAAGCCTCAATCAGATCTGAGGGTGTTTTATTTTGTACATTTTAAAAATGCAAATAGACTTGAAAGCCGACCAATTGCCTGGAAAGTACCAAGAAAGAACAGTTGTCGAACAAAAGTGCTAAGAAAGAAAATCCAACACATGTTCTCAATCACTTTTTCATGGAGAGAAGCTGGGGGACAGACAAGAGCTGCGGAAGGACAAACACAAGACAGAAGATCATGTCAGGATCTTTTAAGCAAACCCTTCTGATTGAGTTGTGCAAAACATGAAAAATTAATAAGGTGTGTCCTTAAAACAGAATCTTCATACTTTTATGAATTTTTAGTCATCAAATAAAGTTGTATTCTTTTCCTTAAAAAAAAAATGCTGTCTAGTTTGAAAAGACGGCCAAGTACTTTAAAATGAATTTTTAGACATAGTTAAAACAATTTATTCTTAAGTACATCATAGGCACATTAAAATTCACTGTTCTCATTATGGGCATCAGTGGGCACTTCAGGAATATGGACACATTTGCCTCACAAGAGAATACTAATAATATACTAGCAGGCCACTCAGTCCCAGAATGCTATTTCTGTAGGTAGTAAAATTGTTCTTTAAGATTTTAAGCACTTCTTTACACATTGTAATTAAAAGTTGCAGTATTTTATTTTATTATTTTTATTCTTTTTCCCAACTGAAGAGCTTTGTTTTTCTTTTTAAGATGTGGGTACAATTTAGGGTAAGGTATACAATTGCTGATTATGCAGGTACCCTTGTTGATGAGGTGTGCCCCTCCCATCCCAAGCAGTTTCCCTCAACTGCCAATCCCAGCCCCCTCCCCTGACAGTTTCCCACTACTATCAATCCCTTTCTTATAGTATTATGATAATTGTTCAAGGTCCGCTTATGAGTAAAAACATATGGTACTCTGTTCTTTGTTTCTTTGATAGATCACTGAGTATGATCGACTCTAAATCCATCCAAGTTACTATGAAGTTCATATGTTTGTCCTTCCTTATGACTGCATAATAGTCCATTGTGTAAACATAACACATTTTTTAAACCCAGTCCAGCTTCGATGGGCAGCATGATTGGTTCCATGTTTTTGCTATTGTGAACAGAGCTGCAACAAACATATGTGTGCAGGCATCTTTTTTGTAGAATAATTTGAGTTCCTCCGGGAATATTCCCAATAGGAGAATTGCTGGGTCATATGGAAGGTCAATCTCTAGTTCTTTCAAAAATCACCACGCTGTCTTCCAAAGAGGTTGCACTAGTTTGCATTCCCATCAGCAGTGTAGAAGTGCTCCTTTCTCTCTGCATCTTCGCCAGCATCTGTTGTTGTTTGTTCTATTAATGACGGCCATTCTTACTGGGGTTAGGTGGTATCTCAATGTGGTTTTGATTTGCATTTCTCTGATGATAAGTGAGGCTGAGCAAAAGTTGTAATATTTAACTAAAATGACTTGATAATTTTATTTGTGTAAGTAAACTCTATGGAAAAATTATATCTTTTGATCCCTCTTGGCTTTTCCTTTACACAGTTTTAATTATTTGAATTTTTCACAAGTCAGAAGTATTAGATAATAGAAATTAGATACTTTTCGGTGGGACTCTGTAAGACATATCACATAGTATCTTCCCTCTACCTTGGGGATACCTGATGAACATTCCATGGAGGGTTGTGGTATCACCTATTTCCTTCTCAATATGCTGTTGTAAAGCCACATTTCAATGTGGTAGAGAGCATTTCCACCTTATGCTGCTTTCAGGTTATTCCAGTGTAAACTCTGGATTATGGCAGTTGTACTAGAATTGGTATGTAGTGATATTAAGTGGTCAAGTTTTTGAAAATATACCCTTTGAAATGTACGCCCTCATCTGTTTTAAAAGTAATTTGAACTAGAAATGTATGTGGCTTGTGCAGAATTAAAGCTATCCCTAAATTTTGTTGATTCCAGTTAATTAATTTACTACAAATTTTCACTTAAAACTTGCCCTTATATGAAGAGGATCCAAAAGCCCCAGAATTTATTTATCTAAAAATGTGCATTTATTCTTACATGTTTAAGTTTCAGTCACCTTCAAAGTACTCTCCGTTTGATGCAATACACCTAATGAGACACATTTTCCACTCCTCAAAACAGTTTCTGAGCTAGTCAATTTTAATGCCTTTTAGTGCTTCTGCTGTTTTTTGTTTCATGTCTTCCACAGGAGCAAAATGTTTCCCTTGAGGATTTTTTTTCAACAAGGGAACAAAAACATTGCTCAGGGCAAAAAGTCACTTGGGGCGAGATCAGGTGAATAGGGAGAGTGCAGCATGAGGGATCATGCCATTTTGGGGCAAAAACTGCTCAACTTTCAGCTCGGTGTGGGCAGGTGCACTCATAAATCACCCATCATAAAATGAGCACACTTGAAAGAATCTCAAAAAAAAAAAAAAATTCACTGAGGCCACACGCAGCTCTCACAATGCTAGCTGGTAAACTGATGCTAATGGGTTCTAAGAACACTTACCTAGTGGGGGAAACCTATACTACAACCTATACAATACTGCCCTCCAAAAGGTAATTTCCCCCTTTTATTATACCTTTTCATTCTACATTAAAAAAAAATATTGAGGACACATATGTGGTAAATTGCTTTGTCGTGATGACAGAAAGAAACAAGAACATGAAAAAAGATATGAAGAAATGAGTGCGCTTGATATTTGTTAAATGAGAATCTCTTTAATCATTTTCCAGATACTACTCTTTGGGGGAATATATAATCTTGGGGGGAATAAGTAATTTGCTCACATGTATGTGGTACCATCACTTCACAGTGGAGAGATATGCTAAATTTATGATTGTTGAAATCCAACAAGTTTGAGGTAAAATACAATTCTTCTAAGACAATGGATATTAATACTGTAAAACCAGATACTAGATCTGGATGGTTTTCAAACTGTTTACATTAATGACCAAATGAGTTTCTTGTGCTGTCTTTGTTGCTGTTGCTGTTGTTGTTTTGCATGTAACATTTAGCAAGGCTGGATGGCTATCTCAGTTCTGCTTTTGAGCTTTTTATTTCTGAACTCGCACAAAGAAAGAGCAAACCAAAAGATAAATTATTATTTCCTTGTTAGTGGTTATCTCTCAGACCCTGAGGATCCATCGCAAAATAAGTGTTACTCACGGTTGGTCTTCATTTAAGTTAAAATCCCATTAAACTATTTCCCAATTTCTACTGAGGTACAAACCTAATGATTATTAATGTTCTCTCTGGTGATGTTTATGGATGCAGAACCAGGGAACAATTTGTCTCAATAAGAGAGACTAAGACTGTAGAATGATATTTGGGTATCTAAATATTTAAAATACCTAATTGCTTAACTCTAAGTGATTTATCCTCTCTTCAGGGAGACTGCAGAGTGCAATGCAAAGCTATTGAATAGTACATAATTTAATATTTTCATATGAATAATAAAATGTAAAAGACAAAGCAGACGTGTATATGTTTGATAAGAATGGCTACCCAAAAAAACTTAGAAGCATGGAATATGCTGAATAATTGAAAGTTGAGTGAAAAATTGTTTATTATAACCATACTATTGAAAAATACATCAAAAATTTATTATCATGGGGTGCAAGTCATCATCTTTCTTTGACAACTGGGGTTTTGTTATTGCCAACAGATAATAATTTCAAAACTTATCTATAATGTTTATAATATATATTTATCATGGAAATAATTTTATGTGGGTCAAGTATAGCACATTGAGATGAAGATTTTCTGACTCTACAAGTATTATAAAAAAAACCTCAATATCAGTTATTTTTCTTTCATTCTTTTTTGTTTTCCTTTTAAAATCAAGTTTAAAAAGACTGTTGTTCTTTTTGTAAATTGATGAACAAATGTATGGATTTCAACTAATTTGACTTTGATTAATTAACAGTGTACTTTGTAGTATGCATTTATATAAAAATAATTGGTAGATTGCTAAAATATATATTATTTAAATCATAAATTAGCTAAAATTAAAATATCTCTCTAAATAGGTTTCCTAGACTGATTTACTGTCATAATATAAATGCCAAAATGTAATAAGTGACTCAAATTTCACTGATATAAAAATGACATCTGACAGTTAATAATGGGTTCCTGAGACTGCTGCTAAAATGTAATATGCAGTACAAATTTAGCATGGCTAAATTCAATACTAGTCCATGAAGATAACAGTACAACTGGGCAAATTAGGTAATATTACCATGACAAAATACTATAATTAGTTTTATAATTACATTTATTTACATGGTGAATTTCAATAATACTGACTAACTCCTTTTCAAGTCATCATCAACTTTTTATAGATGATATATAATTATAACGGAATACTAGAATTATTTATAATCCTTGGCTGTGGCTCATATTCTCTTATAGATGTAGTTACACAAATATACAATGCACTTTTAAAACATATTTTTTATAACTATTAGAGGGTTACAAACCATGTTCAAAAAAATATTAAGACCTGTGGGAACAGAACAGTGCTGGGTGTTTTGTAGAAAGCTTTGGTATTATTATTTATTATTATTTTTTAATCACGGTGTGAAGAAAGACCATCACTGATAGAAGCCTGCAGTAAATAAGAATAAAAGATACATACTGGACATGTGAAATCTGCTTGTGAAATAAAATTACAATTATACACGATGATTAAGAGACATGTGATATTACAGTATAGAAGGAGTTGATTGATTTCTTATTGGCAAATTCTGTTCAATTCAAGGCAAAGTTGGAAAATTCAGTGGTATATCTGATTTAGTGAATAGGTATTTATTATATGCTTGCTATTTGCCAGACACCTTGTTGGGAACAGCAGTGTTTTAAAACATGATAAAAGTATGGTTCTCTTTGAGTAACCTATAGTTTAGCATGATAAATAAACACTTAAGAGCCATATTAAAGACCTGTGTACAATAAATTAATATATGAAACTATGCTACATTGTGGGAGAATAAATTGTGGCATTAAACAGTTCTGCCTCAACTGACTATGCACTGAAATTCAGATTCAGGCAAACTACATACAATTTTCATTCATGAGTTGACTCAATACAACAAACCATAGGTTTTGTGTCTTTTCTAGGTCTCACCTACAACGATCATTCTTGATTCAAGGCTGCCAATAGTAAGATGTCCTTCATCACAATTCTTAGTCTGTCACTAGAGACAGGATACTTGAGGTGATTTAAGATGGCAAAATTAAAGTTGGGTTTAACAATTGTCCGTAGTAATGAGTAGTAATGAGGAGTTTAATAGTGTCCTTGGATTAAAGCAGACTTAATCATCATCATCATTGCCATAACCAACAGTAATTGAAGGCCTACAGTGGGCTAGATGCTGCCTACATTATTTGTTTTAATTTTCAATCGTTCTAGGGAAGAAAACTAAAGTAACTTTCTCTCTTCTCTTTAAATGGAGATTGAGTAAATTACCTAAAAAGCAAGAGAGATGGGATTTAAACACAGAGTTCTTAACTTTACAAACTAGAATTTTCTATTTCTAAACTGCCAGGTCTCCCACCATCTTACTTGCCTATATGCTGTGTTATAATAGAAATAGTTTGAACAGCAATAATAATGATGCAAAAAATTGAGAATTTATCCTGTGTGCCTAGCTGTTATAAATTAGAAAGATGTTTTGTTGCTAGTCAGGTATGTGTTCACGCTACGTGAATTTGAAAAACCTTGTTAACACCACCCCCCATGCATACACAAACACACAAAACATATGTTAATATAGTCCTGTCAGTTATTTCTTACATATTTTTTCTTACTACTATTTCCCTAGTAAATGAAGACTGGGGTTAGATTAGGGGTTCAAAAATACTGGATGGAAGGAAAGAAGAAAAGTAGATGAGACTGGGTCTGTGGAGGGTAACTGAAATCCAGTTAACACACAATTCTCTTAGATTCCTCTTCACACAGAGGAGACATTGAGTATAAAGAATAATAAAATGATCACGATGGTCTTGGTCTACTGTTGTTTGTCACTGTTAGTTATTGTTCCACAATGGATTTTTATGTTTTGTGATGGTCTTCTAATTCATCTTCTGAATCAGGATGAACTATACTTTAATCTCCCTGTCTGTACTGCAGCCAGAGTGGTCTTCTGTCATACATGTATGCCCAGGTCACTGTCAGCTTAATTTTTTTATTATTTATATTTGTCATAAAAGACAGATCTTGATTTTCCCTTGTAAAGATAGTCAGACCTACTTTCTGGCAAACATGCAATCTCAAATCTATTTTCTAGCCAATGCTATTTCAGTTTTTTCCTACAATTTTCCCATTCAAGTACTAACCTGACGGGACCCTACTTGCTTTCCAAGACCGGGCGCATTTGGGGTGTTATGGCCATAGACTTCCTATTCCCTTTGTCTGAAATATAGTCCCCCACCTTCACTGTATGACAAACTTTTTCCCATCCTTCCAGACACAAGTTAAAATTTATCAAATGTCTTCCTCAAGCCCCCCAATCAGAATAAGTGACAATTCTTTCCACACACTCCTCTGATATATTTGTAAAAACACATTTCGGTTATTTTAACATGTCTATCTACTGCAAGACTTTGAACTGTCTGAGGTAGCGCTGGATAGTGAATAGTCTCCATAAAGGACATATGACTAAAGTATAAAAGTAAGAGCCAAATCTGAGGACAGTGTCAAAATTAATGATGTTGCTGATATATTGTAGATCTTTGATTTCAAGATAGTGAAATACGGCTTTCATTATGTGCTGCAACTATTTTATTGCCTGATTTGGACAAGTATCAGTAAAAGTAATTTATGTTCATCAAGTTAGTGAGTCAATTCATGGGGAAACGTAAGATTCTACTTCTTATTTTCCTCTGGAATTTTGACGTGGCCTTTTCTAATTTTGATAAATAAAGTTGAAATAATTTTATCATATCTGGCTGTACCCATGTCTCCAGCATACATCTAACAAGGATATAATGCTTAGAGATGCTTTAAAGCATAGTAATTCTTTATAACACCATATCGTTCTAGGGAAAAAATTGCATGATTAATTGCAAAGTCCATAAGCAGCATGAAAAAGGGTTTAACAAAAATTTAACCTAGACTTTTAAGAATCAAATATTTTATCTATATTTTTCCTCTTAAAATATTATTTCTTATTTTCATCTCATTACATTCTTCAATGAGGCAAATAGAAATGCCAATATGGAATGCCAATATGATATTTGAACATATATATGGATCAAATACTTTGGGATTCAGTTTGTGAGTCTTTAAAAGTAAATAGATGCACTCAAATATATTGGCCAATTCCATTTCTTTTATTCCCTCTCTCAAATAATTACCTGCTCAAAGAATGGTGTTTTTATTAAATCAGAAATAATTTTGAGAAACAATACTAGCAAACTTGGAGTGAAGTGGTTGAAAAAAATGATGGCACCATACAGATTAAGTAAATACAAATATATATCATGTCATTTATTTATAAATAATTATAAGTGAGATAGCATCTCATTTTTTAATTTATGAATTTAAAACTTCAATTATAACATCTAACCTCTTAATGTGTATATGGATAAATTTTTAAAGTTGCCGTTAGATATTATAAACATTCCTTTTTTTCCTTTATTATGAAAAACATTATCTTGACAAGAAAAAAATAGTCAGCCTAACCTGTGTCTGAATAGAATTTTATTTTCATAAGCAACATTCTTGCATCAGTCTACTTTATGTTATTTTATGTTATAATTGCCTGCTATGAAATGTCACCATGATATCTATAAAAACATTAAAAATAAAAATTAAATTACAGGGGGAATGACATTTTTATATATTTAAAATATGCATAAGCTATTTTCTCTCACTACTTTGTTCTAAATTTTAAGTATAAAATCTAAAGCATTCAAAAATGAAAGAAATAGTGAATGTCAAACAGTCCAGTTTATTTTTTTTATATGAGAAATGCTTTTTCAAGGTCAAGAAGTTCATTATTTATCAAGTCAATCTGTTCTACTGTGGAATAGTTTTCATTGGTCTAAATAGATCTCCACTGGTCCTATTGAATGCCACAAATTTGTGGCAGGTATTATTACTATCTGAAAATAAAAGAGTTCCTCCTGCATTTCCATCCCCAGCTTCCCAAGTTCCTTCTTGTTTTCCAGATATATCATAGCACTGGTTGCCACAGAACATGGTTTCTAGATTGCTTCTATCTAAGTTCTCTCCTTGGTGAGCACTATACTGTAGATATATGCTTCTCAAAAGTGTGGCACCCAGCACTGAATTTAAAACTCTATGATCTGACTTGCCCAATATAAAGTTGCATCATTAAATTATTTAATACAGACTCTGAACATTTCTTAATCAGGTATAAGAGACTATTATCATTTTTCAGTAAATTTTCATCTAAATTTGCTGGATTACAATGAATTATGATAAGTTTAACCATCTAAATATTATATTCTGGTCACTGAAAAGCAAGAACAAATACATTTTCTATTTACATTTCTCTTTAGTTCTAACTCATGTTGAGCATCACAAATAAAGCTTTTTTTTGTCTTTTTTTTTTTTTTAGTCACTTAGAATTTTTTTTACTCTGATTCTGTCATCTCCCTTTTAGATTTTACTTCATACTACATGCAGATATGATAAACATACTTTGTGGATCTTTACCAAAACCAGTAATAAAAAGCCTAGACCAAACTAAAATCAGGGCAGCACTGTGTTCCATGAAACATGTAGAAATCGTTTTGCTTGACATAGCTATCACATGGGAGTAATTATAATATTACACAGCTATAAGAAGTAAATGAGATTAATGAAGATAACCAGGGAAATATTTGGCTTAGGATAGGTAGGTGCTCAGTACAATAGTTGGTATGATTGTTTTGAGGCTAAAGCAGTAAATAAGTCTCATTTAACTAGATAAGACATATCACTGGACAACTGGAGGCTTTTTTAAAGTTTTCCCTAAGTTTTAAATTCTCTATAAAATTGTTGAAATGTCTGAGACTTTTAAAAGTCTATTAATTTTTTTCCATCAGAGTTTTATAGGTCAGAAGGTAGGTCATGTATTGTGTGTGCAAAAGCTGCTGTGTGTGTGTGTGTGTGTGTGAGAGAGAGAGAGAGAGAGAGAGAGAGAGAGAGAGAGAGAGAGAGATGGAGAGGAGAGAAAGCGATAATGAGAATTTATCAGAATTTGGGTATCTTTTGGAGTATTGATGTTTCATAAATACACAAAATTTTTAAAAATTAGCTTCTAGCCACTAACTAACATCTCTTGTACCACCCACAGGGGCAGTATCAACATCTCCCCTAAAGGAGCTAGACTTGATTACAAAATTTTTTCAAATACAATGCCAGCGGCATTCAAACAGCAAGATGACTTTGATAATTCAAGTAGCATAATTCAAACACATGGCTCATGAATGAGAGATTACAATATCACAACCCACTGTGTAAAAATCTTGTTACAGAACTCTGTGTGTGTGAAAAATTAATTTCATAATAGATATACATCCACATGTGTCTTCTAACAAATTGCTTGGAATATTCAAGCATATGTTATGCTTGTCTTTCTGTGCACTGTGGTAGGAAATTGTGCACCCCACTGCTGGTAAACATCAACACGTGTGGATTCTCACTGAGTGCACATGAGGCCAGTTACACAAAGCATACCAAGCACAGGGGTAAGAGACTGCTTTAAGCATTTTTTTTCTTTTCAACATGAGTGAATTTGGGCAATTTCCATTTCAGTGTCTATTTCAGAGAAAAGAACTACACTATGTATTTTTAAATGTCAACCAAGAAGACTCCCCTCTTACCTTAAGAATCATGTTTTACCCTGGCTTTTCTATTTAATTCCATATGTTTGTCATCTAGAGTCTGGAAAGTAATCTTTCCCTAGTTTTCAGTGAACTGCTAACAATTTATAGTTGTGTACAAATGTAAGGAGCCAAGGGACACTTCATATCTGTTTATGTTGGAATTTATAGATTATTAAATTTAGTAGACTAATTTTGGGAAACCTGGAATATGTACTTGCATTCTCCCTAAACACCGTAAACACATGTTAAGTGTCAGGCAGCATGCCAGGTCCTGAAGTCCTACCTTTCTCTTGAAAGGCAGCCAATTCTACTATGTCTATTTGGTATACAAGGTTGAGTTTGGATTTTAAATTTAGATACTGCTGACCAACAATATAATTTATCAAGGCATTACATCTTTGCTGTAAAATCTACTTTCATGTCTTACCATCATAAAATTGATAATTATCTAGTGTGAATTATCACAGTATTCAGTAGTTGATGAAATTATTCACTAAAATGTTTCTAGAACTTACTTAAACCAATGACCTGAACTGATTAAACTTTGTACTGTGAATTAAAGTGAATACTATGCATCAAGAATCAGAGAGCAAGGAAGTAGTATATATACATATATATTATATATATATACTCAATTACTGAGCATCTGTCTTTCTCAATATTAAAAAATAAGATCTTAACAATATATCAGATATCCAGTTACTGCTGATAAAGACTGAAAGCATGGTACAACAAGTAATACCACTCCTTCAAGCCTTAGAAGGAGTGAAGTTAAAAAAAAATTCATATATTTATCTAAAATACATTTTTCTGCTTTTCAACATGTCAACACATGGACTAATAAAACTTCCTTTTTTGGAAGAGTGAACTTGGAGAAATACCAGTTTCTTCAGTGTTGGCTATTACTTGATTTTGTTTTTGCTTTATAGAGAAAGTCACCACTGACAATTTTAGGTTAAGTATAGTGTCTGTAGCACAATTAGTAATCAAATTAAAGTGAATCATGAAAAAGTTATTGAAAGGGCAGACCGAGAGTGGGAAGTCATTTTTCATCTTGTTCTTCAACCCTGACACAATGATGAGAAAGTAGAAACTATGTTTTTGGAGAAATGCACACTTTAGGTAAAATGAACTTTACTGACTTTGTCTTTTCAGAAACAGACTTCCAGGTATCAGAGGTATCTCATAGTGGCAATCAAGCTTGCCTAGAGTAAAGGGAATTTGCAGGGCTTAAGACATCATACATTGGTCAAGGATTGTAAAAGTCATGAAACTTGTAATTACAAAAGTTATAACCGCTCAGAGGGAGAGCAGGTGGGGATTCGATCTTCCAGTAAATTGGGCACTATCTACGGTAAAGTCAAGGATCTCCAGAAGCTACCCACTGGGAATGCCTAGGAGATAAGGGGAGGTGCACCCTCCCCTAGCTCTAAGGAATGTCATCTGGGAAGGTGCAGGAGAATTAGAATCCTTGTCACGCCCTTCTCTAGGGGCTGTGATAATAAGGGCGGACATTAATGGGTCTCTGTGTCACAGGATCTCCAAGACATCCACAGGTGGTCAATAAAGAAGTCACAGCAGTCACGTGCAACATCTCCAAGAAAAGGATTTAAGCCAGGACTCTGGAGGGCTATGATGCCACACTCACCTAGAGTGTAGGCCCACTCCCTGCCTGTGGAGGATGAACTTTTCTTTTTTTTTTTTTTTTTTTGAGTTGGAGTCTCACTCTGTCACCCAGACTGGAGTGCAGTGAC
Source organism: Carlito syrichta (assembly GCF_000164805.1). Classification (NCBI taxonomy): domain Eukaryota; kingdom Metazoa; phylum Chordata; class Mammalia; order Primates; family Tarsiidae; genus Carlito; species Carlito syrichta. Next base: position 1,154,138 of record NW_007253885.1, read on the forward strand.
CGCTCCCGGCCACCGCAGCCTCGACCTGCTGGGCTCCGGCGATCCTTCTGCCTCAGCCTTCAAAGTAGCTGGAACTACAGGCGCACACTACCATGCCGGGCTCATTTTTTTGATTTATTGTAGAGATGCGGTCTCGCTTGCCCAGGCGGGTCTCGAACCCGCGGGCTCAGGCAATCCACTCACCTCAGTCTCCCAAAGGTGCGGGATTACAGGCTGAGCCACCGAGCCCGGCTTGAACTTTTCTTAAATTAATCTTTTCTTCTCTCACCTCTGTGTGTTGCAATTTTTTGCATCTACTCTGATCTCTGAGTTGCCAGCGCGCACCTCCGGCTTGCCAGGCCCAGCAATGCTGGGCGACCCGCCTGCCTCACCACCCTCACCCTGTCCATCTGTACCCTAACAGTTATAGTGTCAGAGAAATTATATTTGACACCAAAAGAGGCTTCCAAAGAATCAAAATATTTTAAACATCAGCATGCAAAATACAACCTCAAAGTAAAGAAAAGATAATAGCTTTATAAATACTATTTTTATTAGTATGATGATATTTTTCAATTTCATGTATATGGAATACTATTCAGATAGCCTTTATCACTTGATATTGGATCACTCTTACATACTGTAAAATTTTTATAGTCTAAATATGAAAATACCTATCTTAAAAATTGAGGCTGGTCTCGGTGACTCTGCCTGTAATCCCAGCACTTTGGGGGGTCTAGGCAAGTGGATTGCCTGAGCCCATGGGTTCGAGACCAGCCAGCGCAACTTGGTGAGACCTCGTCTCTACAATAAATTTTTTAAAAATTAGTCAGGCACGGTTGCGTGTACCTGTAGTTCTGGCTACTTGGAAGGCTGAGGCGGAAGGACGGAGCCCAGCAGGTCAACGCTGGGGTGGCCATGAATGTGCCACTGCTCTCCAGACTGGGCGACAGAGTGAGACAACTCAAAAAAAAAATAATAATTGAGTAGATTAAATGAAACAATAAATACAAAAGCTCCTAATAATGCTTGATGTTCAACTAATCTTTTCCAAATTGAAAAATTTTTAAATGTGTTAATTGAAAGACAGGAAAGTCAGGTATATGTCCTTTTGACCATTAAAAAACAGATCTATTTAAAATAACAGAATGGCCGTGCTCGGTGGCTCAGCCTGTAATCCCGCGCCTTTGGGAGGCTGAGGTGAGTGGATTGCCTGAGCCCGCGGGTTCGAGACCCGCCTGGGCAGCGAGACCTCATCTCTACAATAAATCAAAAAATCAGCCGGGTGTGGTAGCGCATGCCTGTAATTCCGGCTACTCGGAAGGCTGAGGCGGAAGGATCGCCGGAGCCCAGCAGGTCGAGGCTGCCGTGGCCGGGAGCGGCCACTGCACTCCAGTCTGGGTGACAGAATGAGACTCCAACTCAAAAAATAAATAAATAAATAAATAAATAAATAAATAAAAATAAAATAACAAAATGCACCACTATATGTTATAAGTAAATAATAATATTAAAATGAATAGGGAGCAAAAAATTTTAACAACGGTAAATCTGAATATCATTGGATTGCCTCCTCTCCTTAGAAGCTTTTGTTTTTTTACCTAAACCTCCTAAAGTTTCCCAAAGTGGTTTTAAATTCAGTAAGAATCTCAAGTCAGAAGTCGTCAAGGAAAGAGAGCATATGAGCTTACACAAGCCTTGGAGTAGCTAGCTTCAGTTAAACAGGCTTTTAGGCGTTTCCTCTGGGAAAAATATGCCTGCTTTCTGCCCATTCTGAGCTTCTGAGATTTGTGAAAGCAATCAGATCATTTTTACTCCAGTTTTTCCCTCTAGGCATCTTACGGTTAGTTTTATGTTTAAACCAACACCTTAGTCAAGAAACAACAGCTTCATTGTACGGCACCTTTCAAGTACACAAAGTTTGATGTTCATAGAGAAAAAAATATTTTTTCAAATCCTTAGAACCTACATTTTTTCTTTTCTCTGGTGGGTGGCTCTTGTGAATTAAAATACCTTATCTGGCACTCTTTTGAACTCAGTAAAAAATAGGGAAGACTTCCATACTTCAATGACTCCCACCAGCCCTTTTACCTTAACTGGGTGATTAAATTAACTTTTCACTTGCTAAGCACAGATAAAAAAATTAAAGACAAAACTTTTAATCTAATACTCTCTTTTCCTTGATCCGTATTTGACACCAGTCTTCAATCTAAGAGATTTTTAAAACCTTCAGAAATATCTGCACAGATAGTGAAAGATACAAGAATAATGACCTGGTTCTAAGAAAGGAAAAAAAAAAAAAAAAAAAGACACAGTGAACACAAAAGTGAGATGCGTGAAGGTAAACCCACAAACAGGCTAACTATAAGTACTAATTTTTAAAATAAGGAAAACAAAACAAAACAAAAAAAGCCTTCTCATATCTGGGTCTTCAACACCTGAGTTTATCCTTATGGAGTGTGCTGTTAGGTACCATGATGAAGATGCACAATTGATGAGTAAGTTTTAGTAACTTTGGAAGCTGAAAAGTGGAATAAGGGATAGGTGACAAATTATAAGTGTTAGGGCTTAAAATAGAAAAAGTATAAGAAAAATCTATTTATAAAAAATATTCCCAAAGAACAAAAATCACTGGGATTTTGAAATTAAAGAAAAATCTTGGTAGGCTTAATATATAATAATGCAGAGATCAGAAGGTGAGGAACACAATGTATGACAAGCAAGAATACCGGAAAGATAGCTTCAGTGTTTTTCAAATTTTCTCTTCTAATGGATGTCCACTTCCAAATTGGGCAGGGCATCACATGCACAGAACACAATTAAACAAGGGAATGAATGCATGAGTGTGAATAACCTAAGACAATGATACGCTGTCATTTAGGGTAACAAGAAAGAGGCATTACTATAGAAACAGTAAGGCTGTTATGTATGAAAGCTATTCCTTGCTCTTAGAGAAAGCAGTCATTTTGGAAAACACACATTTAGCAGATTTGCTGTGAGCTCATTTAAAATGAGTAAAGAGCAGTGACCTATTCTCAAGTCTGATGAAAAATATATGTACATATAATGCACAATTATTAATGATTGTGTTTCTTCTATTTTGAATTTTATTCTGAGGCATAGTAGGAATTCCTACTTTTCCAAGCACAGGGGAAGGGATTCTCTAGGGTGGCAGAAAAACAAACATGCACAAAGCTTAGGCTAATTTTACAGCTGGCTACATAATTCCTTTGGCAACAGTCACAGACCAGCCTCTACTCTAAAACATAGTCTTACATTGAAAATAGATGACTAAAAAAACAATATGCCTGGAAATGTATAAATGAGTGAGCCCACCAGAACGAATATACTTGGTTTCCTTGTAGTCCACAGTGGTAGGCTACCAATTATCTTTTTTTTCTCTTTGTGAGACACACACACACACACATATCCCTACAGATGGTATGGTAGCTTTGGAAAAGAAACAAATGCACTTACAGATATCAAATGGCAATTTAGGAATAATTATGTGCAAATAGCATAAATATGAAAGAAACCTATTTTCTCACCTTATTCAGTTAAAAAAATAACTTCAACTAAAAGATATCTTTGACAAAAGATGCCTCTACTCATTTTGCCCAGACCTACATACAGACGGTGAGGAAACATGAAAGGAAATCTCAATAATGCATTTGTGAGACAACACATCAAATGTCTAAATGAATAAAAATTATTCAAATCAAATTTACAATAGGTAAATGCTATCAATTCCTAATAATATAAAATTAAAAAGCAGAACAGGAAACGAAATAAGACATCCTATGACACATTTAAATAATTTAAGTGACTTGGCTAGAAGACAAAAAAAAAAAAAAAACAACCCAGTTTATTACAAATGAATACAAACAAATCCTGGAACCAAAATACAAACAGAAGGAATATAAGCAAATCCAAAACATGCTCCGGGGCACAGGACAAGAAAGAGGATGTCATGGAAGGAGGAATAGCTGCAAAGCGCTCAACTTGGCTGCGGTAAATAGAACAAACAAGAGGTTGGCTGCATTGTGTTGCTGAAGTACTAAACAATAAATCAAAGTAAGGAGAATACTGATAAAACACTGGTTGGATTCATAGTACTTACTATACGACTAGTACTTTGTTAGGGAGCTATGGCGAGTGTATTACTTTTAATGTCCATGAGACACTAAACACAGCTGCCTAAAAAGCCCCTGGGTACAATCATCCTATGAAGTTCAAACATCAGACATCATCGTTTGTGACAGCCAACACCTCCGAAATAGAGGAGAAATGATGAGGGATGAGACGACTGCTTTTCAGACGGAATGGTCTATTCTCAGTAATTGAAAATTGGTATCATGGGCAGAAAGATTTTTAAACTTCATTGGACTACAGAAAAACAGTAAAAAATAATGATAATAATGACACTGCTGGACAGGAAAATAGTGTAAGTTTCAATTTAAAGCCCAAAATAACCTCATCGTATTCAGGTGGCTTTCTGATACAGTTTGGAAGCCTGTCTCCTCCAAATCTTATTTTGAAACATGATCCCAGTGATGGAGGTGGGGCCTAATGGCGGTGATGGGATTGCGGGGTGGATTCCTCATCAAGGGGCTGCCCTTGCAGTAATGAGTGAGTTCACATGAGAGGTGGTGGTTTGAAAGAACCCAGCACCTTCACTCGCCCGCTCTTGCTCTTCCCATGTGACATACCTGTTCTACCTTCACCCTCCACTGTGATTGTAAGCTTCCTGAGGCCTCATCAGAAGCACATGCTGGCACCATGCAGTACCATTTGAAAAGACTTAGCCTTGGGTATTTCGTTATAGCACTGCAAAACGGATAAGTACATTTCCCCCTGCTCTGTGTTGCTTAATATTTCCAGCCCCAATATGAGTACTCTTAATTGTCTCAAACTGTTTCAAGGTCTGACTACCTTTTCAGGTCTACACAAGAAAAAAGAATTCTCACCTGCAACACGCGAAGAATTAATTGAAACGATGTATATACAGAATATAATGAAAAGTAGGATCATAGAACATATTTGGTTATTTTTTAACTTATAATAATTCAATACATCAATCATAAATGAACTGCATATTGCTTGAATATTTGTGATGATATTTAGCGTGGTATTGTAGGGTCACAATTCAAATCCCAGCACCAGTCCTGCTGTGTGACTTGTGTAAACTGCTATTGCTTTCTCCACCTGTGTAAAATATATGAGATAGTAATAATTTTTGAGTTTTAGATGAGATAATTTATGTAAAGTACTTCAGATGTGTCTGGCAATAGGCTGTCAATTAACAGTAGTTAGGTCATCCATGCACTATCTATTAAATGCAATTAAATAAACTATGAATAGAATATCATAATTTGCCATTTTGATATGTGATTTAGGTGTTTTATATTAGTAAAAAATATATAACAATATAAAATTCTGAAGTATATTAATTTAATATATTTTACAAAAAATAGCAATGATGATCATCTAAAATGGGATTCTTGTACAAGGCCTGGGAAAATAATATTAATTTTCTAGAAAGCTAACCATAAAATTCCAGGATTATGACCCATGCCTTCTAGAACTATCTCAGTTTTATATATTCTTGAGTTCTAATGTTACAGATGGATAAAACAAAAGAGCTTTATAGGTTTATCTAAAGGAACCTTAGGAAATGCTTTAAACATACTGGCCTGTTCTTCATTTAGTAGTCATATTATTTTATGTTTAAACTATTGAATCTGTACATAAGGCAATCTACTCCTAAAAGCAAATTTACACTTGTCTAAAACATCACTTACTGTATTATCTATTTGGGCTAGACAGCCAGTCACCAAATTAAAAATCAAGTAGTTTTCTATTTTCAAGGAACATTGGCTTCTCAGAAATTCTCTTGGAGGCAATGTAGTCATTTCTAAAACTAACATTTATCTCATGCGCCATGAAGAAACTCTCATCAACATTTTTAAAACCTAAAAATATTCTGTTCTACTCTAGAGACTCAGTTGCCACACTGTGCCTGCCTTATATTGCCTCAATGTACTTCTACTCCATAAACAATATTTATTTGTCATGCCAGACCCACTTATTCCTTTCCAATGCCAGGCGAATAGTACAACACAACTTCATCTCACCTTACAGATTAACTGAGTGCTTCCTCTCTATCTTTCCAAATGTTTTTCATCCATTAAACTTGACTCTGCTTCCATTTTCTTTGTTGACACCAAGCAACCTCCATTCCTGGTTCTATGCTCTAAACTATGGTATTTATGTTTTAATTTCATACAATATAGCATATAATTGCCCTCAAAATGTCATGTGTTTAGTTACGACTTCCCCACAATCAAACTAATGCTTGATAAATTTAATACAATTTTAATTTTGTTTGCCATCAAAATATATTCCAAAAGCAGATATTAATACTTAACAGCAATTTGTTCATTGGTTTAAAAACAGGGTATATGCAACTACTTTTTTTTACTGTGACACAGTTAATGCGAAACAAGTCCTTTTATAGGAGGACAGCATTTAAAAATATATAAACCCCATAAAACAAAACTTGTCCACAAAATAACTCGGTGCATAAGGTCTATCTGCTCACATTATCTTAATCGAAGATAAATAAATAACACTGACCTCCTGAAGTCCTCAAAGTTTCTTCATTTTACGATGATGTCACAATTCACAAACTTACAACTTCTCACTGTCTAGAAAATGACTTTCAAACTCCTTATCATGACACTCAGTGTCCTTTGTTATCTAGATAAGATTCAATGTTTTCATTTTTCTCATCTTTAATTTGCAACACATGCTACTCACATTCAATAGAGTCAAGGCTACTCACCATCTTCTGAAGCCCTGGGCAGACTTCTGCTGTTTCCTCTGCCTCAAAATTCCTTTATGTGCATCTTCACCAGCTTTGAGGCTCTGATCAAATGCCACCTGCTCTATGAACAATCACTTCTAGAGGTGGAAACAATCTTTTGACTCCTTTGTAAAACTCAAATAAAGCTGAAGTTAAATAGAGATTTGGACTCTTTTAATTCATCTTTTCATTATTCTTTCAGTGTTATAGGTATATTACCAGAGGTATAATCAGCATAAATGTATGTGTGTGTGCATTTGTTTGTTTGAAAGAATGTGTTCCAGTTTCAGATATCCAGTGATTCTGGAATGCTGCTATATCCCCGCCTCTAACAAAAGAAAGGCGTTTTACTTGCTGACTGACGATATTCTAACTCAGTCGACATATTGTGTTCTGTAGGATACAAGTTACATTAAATGCCTCTTCAAATAAAATTTTAAGTGCAACTAATGTCCCTCAACAACCGAATGCTCCTTTTATGAGAAAGTAGTGAAACATTAATTTATTAAAAGGACAAAATCTCTTTAGAAAGAAACCTGAAGGTGTAAAAAAAAAAAAAAAAAAATATATATATATATGTATATATATATTTTGAGTCAGAGTCTCACTCTGTTGCAGTGTAGTGGCACGCTCACAGTCACTATAGCCTCGACCTGCTGGGCTCAGGCGATCCTTCCACTTCAGCTTTCCGAGTAGCTGGAACTACAGATGTGTGCTACCACACCCAGCTTTTTTATTTTTAATTTATTTATTGTAGAGACAAGGTCTCACTAAGTTGCCCAGGCTGGTCTTGAACCCTTGAGCTCAGGCAATTCTCTGGCTTCGGCCTCCCAAAGTGCTGTGATTACAGGCTTGAGCCACCTCTCCTGGCCGAGTGTAAATATTTACCTTTATTATGCCAGGGTTGTTTGTTTTGTTGCTGCGGTTTTTCCCCAGAACGTCATCTCATTAGGCACTGTGCAAGGAGTGTTTGAGCCACTGTAGGATGACCTCTGGTACATACCTACATGCTTACACCTTAATTTCTTTCTTTCCAGCCTGCTGCTCTCTCTACCTTGAGGGTCGTTGCTCCCAATTGCCCACCTACTGAATTCCTGGTCTTCACTCTTGATAGAGCTTAAATATCTCCCACTACTGTTCTTCAACTTGGCCTCTATTAGAATCCAATGACTTCTTTGTGTGATCCTACAGCATCCACAATAAGGTAAGTCACATATCGCTGTTGCATATTTTACCCTTGTCTCTAGTTCTTAGGTCGTGTGAGTGAAATGTCCTGCACCACCAGGCAATCCAAAGTCTTTGCAGTATTGAAAGAATCTTGTGAGTTAAACTGCTTTTCTGTGGATGTGTGTTGGGATGCTGCGTTGGTGGTGGTGATGTTCATTTTAAAGGAGGAGAAGGTCAAAGAAAAACAGCATAAGAAAAGTATCCCAAAGCTCGACTGGTTTTCCCATATTATAATATTTCCATTGGCTAATATTATTCTGATAGTTGACCAGACCATTTGTAAAAATAAATGCTTCTGCAGACTTGTCAAATTTAGGTATTCAGTATAAGAAATGCCTTTGAAAAGGGGGGAAAGGATATAGAAAGGGGATATTTCACATCAATCTATGATAAGAAATAGATTATCTTCTCTATTTCTCCTTCTTTTCCACTTCCAAGAACATTACTGCATGAAAGGAAAAATTTCTTTACTATAAGTCTTTTGAATCACACACACACAAAATGACAAGTAACATTTATCTCAAAAATTTATTTAAAACATTTTTTTCTTATACTCAATTTCTGCCTATCTCAATAAGTCATTAGTGTCAGAATATTGTTTCTGGTTTAAAAATTCACATCAGCAACAAAAAGTAATTAAAATTTATCTCTTCTGATAGAGCATTGTGTGCTACCAGATACCCTCAATTGCTTCCATTTGTTGCTCCTCACTTTTGCTACCTCACCTGCCTCACCTGCACTACTTCCATAATATTTCTTCCTGATAAGCTCTAAGCTTCTGGTCACAATCTTGCTACTCTCTGATGCTCTGCTCTATTCTCTTTGCTGCCATGAGCCATTCTTTGATATAGCAGCCTGAATCTATCTCATCTTCCACCTTCTTGCCCTATTACAGCCTGCAGTTCAAACTAGTTGCAATGAAGATGCATGTGCAAGATTTGGTTCAAGCACTAGAAAACACAGATGTAGAAGTTAGAAATCTTTCATTGTATAGCCTCAAAGCACCTAGGAAAATGTCTATGTGCAGTAGTAGATAAGCAATATGCTAACATACGTATACTAAATTGAGTATAAAAGTAACATAAGTAGCTGGGCTATTCTGTATTAAATATACTTAGTTTGAGTCATGTTGAAATAAAACAATTATTTTATATATTTAAGATTTGTTTCCACTGAGGTCCAAGATTTTTCCTTTATTGCATATGTTTTTAAAATACCAACTTCATGGATGTATAAATTGAATGGATGTGAAATATGAGGAAGAGAGAAAGGATTCAAGTAAAAATTGAGATTATGCATTTATATTGCCAAACCAGCTAATACTTCAATTCATTTGCTGATGTTAACTGAACTCTAAGATGCTTTTAGTTTAATAAAGTTATTTTAGTCTGCTAACTGGTAATACTTAGGAGTAAAAATTAAAATAAATTGGAGGAATTATAATAACACTAATGATAAATGGATATTGCTGCTGAGCTGTAAACACCTTGGACACAGAAATAGCTTGTACTTTCTTTTCATAAAACTGTATTCTTTATCTAAATCTCATTTGTTTTTTCAAACACATCTGCTGGATTTTTAAAAATTTATTCCATATGGTCTATGCCCTACCCCTATAAGTTCCTCTTGATATTGTAAGATGTTACTGAGCCCAATCCATGATTTGTGTTTTTCAGAATATACCTGACTAATTTCCAAAAGGCTTATCTCACTCTGAAGGCTTGCAAAGGAGGGAGGGAAATTGGGTGAGAGGACGTCTCTTCTCTTCCTCGCCTCCAACCTTCTACACAGAACATACACGAATTTAAAATCAGGAAGGGCCTGTGAGCAGGAGTCTAGGCCTTCTTAGGTGTTCCTCAGTGTCTGCAGCTGCGGCTTCTACTTTGAGCCTGTTGGAACTTGATTCTAAGTGGCTTTGAAAAGCCACTGAGGAGTTTGTGTTAGCCAGAGGCCACGAAAGCTGCCATCCACAGCTGAGTGATTCTCTGTTCAAACCGGGCACGAGCCCAATTTGAACAGAGAATCTGTTTTCTTCCTTCTAGTTTGAAAGGGTACGTTTCTGTATACTCCCGGTTTTGCAAGAGTGAACTGAGAACAATAATATTCATTTATGAAAGAAATCACAATGTTAATTATTATAACTGTCAGTAAACAGTTAAATAGCAGTGTGATATGGAAAAGTGAGCTATCTGAAGAGCCAAGCATTCTAGTCTCTTCCTTTAAAAAAGTCACATTCATCAAAAATGATTTAACATTTGGGAGCTAAATGCCTCAAATAGTGACACCATGCTCTCTGGAGATTTTACCATTCTTGCTTCCTGACATATGCATATTCCTGTGGTGAAGCATCTCTCCTTATGTAACCTCTCTTGAGGTCACAGGACACTACCACTCAAGTTATTTCTTTTATTCCATTCTGTCATGTTGTGCTCCCTCTCCTCTTCTCTCTAACTCACCCGCCAACAGACATGGTAGCGCACACACACCATAATTCTAGACAATTTCTTAAGTTATTCCAGAAAACTTTCCAGCAATGCCCTTTTATCTAGATTTGCAGCTTGGCACTGCATTGCCAAGTTCACATCCTGGACCATGCCTTCTATTAGTGAATGTCTGGGCAGCCTCCCAATAAAGCTGAGCAGCTTCAGTATCATTAGTGGGACGATGGCGTTTCAGCTCCTCTTCCTTTCATTCCTCTTTAGTTTACTATCAGTGCCACTGAGCTTAATGAACCAAAACGCCTGCTCATGCATTAAAAACGGAGATGTGCATTCTGTCCTGGAAAAAAATTACTACATTCTATTTTCTACAGCAGAGTTTTTTTTAACAAACATAAAGTAGGGAAAGAAGCACAGGAATAGGTGTATGAAAGGGAGATGTTAGTAAAGGCATTTGGAAACTTCAAGTAAAGAAGGTACTGGATTGCAAGTATAGTGTGCCCTCATAAATAGCATGCATTTATAATAATGTAAATCACTGAAAGTACTATTGAAGCAGCTTCACTTAAATACTAGTTATACTAGTACTAATACACTAATTACTAACACACTCTCAAAAGTGTCCATTATGTAAGAGTTAGTGAGACAATATTAGCAAGGTCTTCCATTCATATATTTATTTTGCACCATCCTTGCTGTTGTAAAGAAACTAGACACTTATTTGGAAGCAAAAGTATACCAGTATTGCTAAAACTGCTAGAAAAGTTAATTGTAAAATGTTAAATGTCATTTTTCCACATAACAAGAATATCTAAAAAGTCTATTGTTGCAAACCTGAAAGTGGTAACATTGCTTTTAAATCAAAGCATGATCACATGCATAATGTGGGTAATAGGGAAACATTGTTACATACGTAATGTTCTGAAATTTTTCCCCATACTTTGTGGTTTTTGAAAAGTCACTCTATGATATATCAAATTACTGTGACATGGTTTTACTGAGCTCAGCTTGCAAACACCTCTGGCTATTATGCTAATTCATTTTACTGACTTGCATCTCTGGGAGAGGGAAGTGGGAGCTTAGCTACTCAAAATTGTCATTCTCATCAACTATCTGCTCACCAAACTGAGCTCTGCTACACACACAGAAAATGAACAGGTGAATCAGAGAGAGGTGATTCTTGAAGAGAACTGTAAGCCTTAGAAGAGCAGGTATTTTTGATACCAGCCAAGGCAAAGGGCCTAGAAGGCAGGGCACAGAAAGGAGAGGGTAGAAGCAGGAAAGCTACACTGAAAGTGTCTTGCAATATTGCTTCGTTCTTTTAGTAAACTAATTTTGATCTGCCTTTCTCCACCAAGAAATGCACTGCACAGTGTCTGTGCATTTTCTCAACGTTTAGAACCTTTTAAAAGCAGTCAGGTCGCCTCCCAACAGAAGCTGTGATTTTCCTACATAATTTTCTATAATTGTACCAAAAAGCTAAAAATAAAAATGACATAAGAAGTTTTGCCACAGTGAGAATCACAAGCTCAATTGCAGCACTGACTCATCATCTTAAAGTTTCAGGAAGATATATCCAGGTTAGGAAATTCACAGTGCTGATTGCCTTCCTCCTGACTGTGCTGGCTTAGAAAGTCTGTGGTATGGTTATCAATAACTGCTAGGAACTCTGGCCATAATCGAGTAGATAGCTGTAAAGTACTATCGTATTGGGAAAGTAAATGTGGTAAGAACCGTAACAGGCTGAGGTTTATTGAGAAAGTCCTGATTACTGTGCAGGCTGCGTCCCTCTGATCTGGGGCCAAGGCTGCATAGCGCAGTTATAGAATTTATTGGGTCTTATTTAAACTAAACATATACCTAGCTTTCTCCATTTTATTTCTCTTCATCATGCAGCAGAACATAATATTTTTTTTTTTTTTTGGTTTATCACAAAACTTCTGTCTGCTCCATCTTTTAAGTCATTTGTCACATTTCTCAAGGTCAAGAAGGAGCCTCAGAGGGAAGTATTTGTGCTGATTGATTGGTTCTGTGATTCTTATGCCTGTGGGTGCTGGTAAATGAGTCTTTTGTATTTTCAGTGAAGTGACTGGAATGGAGGAGAGAGACCTGTGCATCCTGTTAATAAGATATATAAAGTATACTGTTCCTTGGAGATCATGGTCCCCGGCATCGCCTCCCCTTGTCACTCACTTTATGGTGAAAATGAGAACGATGCCCTGCGAGCGCTACTGCAAGGAGGGTAGACACTCTGCTTCTGGAATTAAAACAAAGCATTCAGCAGTGTGGGAGTCAATATATAGAAACTCTTTTCTCTTTCTGCCACTGTACTATTGCATTCTGAGAGAGAGAGACATTCAATAATACAAAGTTGACTCCTGCTGAGATGCTTTCACCTAACTATGTGCATCAGTTGTTGGTGGAAAAATAGGACAATTGCTGCAATCCTGTGAAGCAGTGGGAATACGGGGTTTGGAGATAGCATTTGGATATATTAGTTTATTGATTTTAATCAAACATATCCCTTTGGTGACAACTTCTTACTTTTTTGAACAATTCAGTAAACAGAAAGATATGCAAGCAAACAATTTATTATCTGTGACAACTATGATCTCTATTTTGTATTTCTGAGCAGAGCCCTTGTGTATGTTAAGTTTATGAATTATCATGTCACTAATGAAAGATGTTAGGTGTTCTCAAAATGGAAAAGAACTCATTTCTGATGGGGTTGTAATTTCACTTTTTCCTGTCTCCACGGCATCATGATTCTAGTGCTCTCATTCTACGTCAACAATGACATTTTTCCCAGCTGCATTTTGTTAAATGTCAGATTTATTGAGTTATGATTTGCATAAAAGTCAATCTTTTAGGAGTAGAGATCTATGCATTCTGGGAAACATACACAATCATGGAACCTAACATTTTGTTCAGCTTGACTAAACTTTAGACAGACTTCTTCCTGAGCATAGACTTCCAGCATTTCTTTCCTTCCTTCCTTCCCTCCTTTCTTCCCTGTCTTCCTCCCTCACTCCCTCCTTCCTTCCCTCTTTCCTTTCCTTTCCTTTTTTTAACATTTGCTCTAGAAAACTTGCAGTTGTAAATTCCTTCTTTGCTCTTTGGAGAGAGAGCTTATCAGTTTCACGAGTCAGTACTAGCTTTCTCAAGGACCTGGAAGCCTTCCTTTGTGATGCATCCATCAAGAAACATCACATCTCATCTCATAGTCTTAGTGGGAGGGCTAGAGCCTCACTTTGTTAAAAAGCCAATTAGCAAACTCAGATGTCCTAATCATATTGACCAAAGTCCTACCTTATGTCTTTCAGTACTTTCCCACCAGCTCAAGAGCTTAAAAACTCCTGACTTTTGTTTCAATGGAGTTGAGGTCTATCCCTTTCATCTATTAAACTAGTACCAAATAAAGACTCCCTTGACTGTTTAATTCTGTTGGTACAATTTTCTTGGATAGACCAACATGGAATTAAGTTACAGAACATTTTTACCCTCCCAAAACTTTATCCCACCTTGTAGTTAATGTCCTTCCTCAGCAAACATTGATCTGGCAACTATTTGATCTGGCAACCATTGATCTGAGTTCTGTTTCTATAGCTTTGCCTTTTGCAGACATCAGAGAAACAAAATCAGACGGCACGTAGCCTTTTGTATCTGGATTAATTTTTTCATTTAGCATAATACTGTTGAGATTCATTAATGTTTTTGCATATGTCAATGGTTTCTTCTTTTTACTGTTACATAGTATTGTATTGTGTATTACCACAATTTGTTTACCTATTTTTCCAATCCATATTTTGAATATAAATTTGGCTTTTCATATTGTATAAATATTTGTTTTACTTAAAATACTATTAAGCATATTACGTTTTCTGGATACATTCTCTGAGTCAAGATTGGACTCACCAAAATGGATCTTGCTTTCTTCTCAGGGAGAGCTGAGGTTTGCCATAGTCTCAACTGGAAGACTTCTTATATAACTATGCCAATAAATGAATAAATAAACCAACCACCACTTTAAACAAATAATAAAACTCCTATATAACTTAGGAAAAAAATGCATGTTTATAAATTGTTTAAAATTAAATATTAATGTGAAATTTGCTGAAATTTTCTAACCAACTGTTTTTTAGATAGATATTATGTCCTAAATCCGTATCAAGTCAAAATTGAGATAATTAAGCTAGAAAGTGCACTTAAAAGCAGCTTGGTTTCTAGGCAAATTATGCAAATAATTATATACCAATAAGATGGGAATATTAGACTATGAAATAAATTTGAAAAAGTATAAATCTCTTCCCCAAAGAATGCTTTATAAAAAAGTCCGGTTTCTGTATTGGCACTGAATTCATGTACTTTGCGTTTTTCAATATGTGCACTTCACTCTCTTAGAGTTAAATGTAAACCCTATATGCACTATATTCTGTTCTTTGTTTTCTGTTGTTATAGTTTCTGCTGTTTTTTTGTCTTCTTTTCAGATTTTAACTTGCACTGAGTAGAATTATTTGGGAGAATATTTGTCCTGGACATCAAAAAGCTTTCACTCTCTGCAGCTAGAAAACAGACTCAAAAAGTTTGTCATATCATTTTCCTCATTTTAATTTCAATTTTAAGATGCAAACATGTGACTGGCATATTAAAAAATTAAAAGTAAGAAAGTATTACATAAATAATAAATTTTTCCTCTAGTCTCATGTTATCCTATGAATCTAATTAGCTAGTTTTTTTTATATAAGTGGCCAATCTGAATTTACTCCCATAACACATATACATATATATTCAGTTCTGAGTTTTTACATAATGTACTTTGACCATATACAATTTTTATGCCTTTTATATGTTATAATAAATAAAATGTCCATAATAAAATGTTTATTGTATACAAAATTTAAATTTTTGTACATTACCTGACAAAGGAACTGGAGTTGCCTGCCATCCCAAATCTAGCTCTATATGTGCTAGACATAGTGTCTCAACATATCACTATGTTTGAGCTTTAACATTTTTTAAAGTGGCTAGAAACTAGAAACACTAATTTCATTTTGATTGCTTAAAAATATTCTTAGTAGTTTTAAAGAATAAGATATACTTGCAATAAGACATATAATTCTATTTTAAAAAGACATGCAATAACAGGAAACAATGCCAAAAGCAGCAAGACCTTAGTTTCAGTAAGAAAATTGTTGGGCTTCTGCTTTTGGAATGGGTATTTATTTGAAAAAAAATATATGCTGGTCTATATTATTGAAGCTTACATCTCAAAGACAAGGAGGTATAATCAGGTATTTCAAAAATATATATTTTTTTACCTTTTGCACAAACATGTGAATAATAAATGCATACAAATCTTTGAAATCGCATATTCATTTACTTTTGATTTTCTGACATGCATCTTGTTTTAAAATGGAGGACTTACTGTACTTAAATTTCAAGAGTCTTGATTATAACATTAGCAAATCTGTTTTAGCATATGGTATCATTCATGAGCTAGCCAAGTATGCTCCAAAATACATTATATGGAATAGGTGTTCTTTGAATATAAGTTTATAGTCAAGTAATTTTACCAGGGAGTAGTTTAAACAACTGGAAGTAGATTAATTTACTTTTAGTTTGTTAAATGCATTTATATGGAAACCCAATTGTGAATCATCAAGAGCAGGTATTGAGAATAGAACTCCTCAACTTCATTCAGTCTAGACAAATAATCCATTAAACACACATCAATAAATTCTTACCTCAGATTGGTATTTGGGCTAACAGGAGAGGTAACTGATGAAGCAAAACTGTTTTAATATACTGGGAGTTTGAAGGCTAGTCTCTAATCTTGACTCTGGTGCCATCTTTGCCAGATGGCCTAGACTAGTGACTCAAAGCAAAGCCTACCTGAATTTGAATCTTTTCCCAACCTCTTGTTTGCTAAGTGACTATGTGTAAGTCACCTATCTATGCCTGATTCAAGTGTAAACAAGGAGCAATTGAAAATTTTACCCCAAGGAGTTGTTAGTTCATTTAATATAATCAAAGTGTTTTTGAAGAATAGGTGATAAGTAATAAGCATTATGAAAGCATGAGCTATTTTTCATTTTTTAGAACCCTGAACCTTGATCCACAATGACCCACCCACATTGAGATGCAGTACAAACACACATGCACACAAAAACATACATATCTACAATAAAAATTAAGTGAAATAATAATTAACTATGCTATAGGTCATATATTCTAATATTTCGATTTTCTTTTATTTTTTATTTATTCTGTTTCTTTGTCTCCTCATTCTATTCCATTCTAACCTAATTATTTTATTCTATAAACTCTATTCTAATCTGTTCTATTCCATTCCATCAGAAAAAATTTTAAAAACTGGTCCTTATCTTCAGATTGCAAGGCATTAATTTAACTATATGTCCTGCTGATCATCATTTAAACTTTGCCTTCAGTCCTCTGTTCATCACTCTCATAAAACCCATTTGAAAATACAAAAAATTTGAAAACTTTTCTAAAATTCAGTTTCAGATGTTTCTCTGACCTGACAGATCTTCTGTTGATTTTGACCCCAGAATCTATCCTTCTCTTGCATAATATTCTGTAGGTACTAAGTGATCTACTAGGTTTCTTCAAATTTCAAAATTGAAGAAATAAATCACATTTAAAGAGAAGATTGCCGCTTAATTTATTCTTTTTTAAAAACTTAATTTGTGTTTAATATATGCAGCACACACCTACATAGATTCACTGTAAGTCTCAATGGAAAAGAACAAAATGGAATATAAAAAATCCAGATAATTGCTTCTCAATAATTATTCTATAATGCTTCATCCATTTGTAAATAAGTTTTTAAAATTTTTAAACTTAAAATAATATAAAGCTGAAATAAAAGCTAAAATCAAGTCATTTGTATTACCTGCACAATTTTTCTATTTCATTATCATAAATAAATGTATCTCAAGTGCTTTAAATAAGATTATTCTGCTTATATCCAGACTTTTGTGTACTAAAGAAAAGATTAGAAGAGCTTTAATTCAACCTCCATTTCTTCCAGAATTTGGTGATACACTACACTATGCCTCAGGCCCTCTGAAGTAATGATTACATGTGATATAGAATATAATAATGTTACTTATATTTTATAAACATATAAGTATCCATTGAAAACATCCAAAAATTGATTTTATATTTGAAATTTTTTTCATTGTTAGGATACCTGTAGCTTACATTATAATTTAGAATATATTTCTAAACCCTATAATATATACATGCAATTATAATTGTTTTATAAAATATTAGATGTCACATATAAGAATGATTATATTTGGGAGGGAATTTTGAAATTAGAAAGGGTATTTTTATAACAGGAAATGCTTCTACGAAAAATATTTATTTAAATTGATCAGTCAATATTCACTTTTAGCAATAAGTACTTTGGTTTTCCATTAGATTTCTGGATCATTTGTATAGTAGTTAAAAGAGATCTCACAGTTCACAATTATCAATGACTGGAAAAGAATTTCATTCATTATTGCTTCAATATAAGTACATTTTTCTAATAAGAGAAAATGATTTTACATTTTTACTTTTTCTTTGTCTGCACCTTTCTCACCTATATGTGTATGACTTCTATTTCTCTCAGTGCGTCTCCACTATCCTGAGACACTTAGCATCCCACTATATTATTTATTATCATGTATTCTACAGGAGATCACATTCAAGGCTGTCTGGCAGGCTTCCCAACTAGTAACCATGCATATGTGCAGAGCTTTCTGAAAACGCCACACATATATGTTAATTTCTCAAACAAACACTTGAGCTATGTTAATTACAAAAATATGCAATTTCAATACATTTTAAAAGTGCTTGTGAGGCAGCTGTTATTTTTTGCTCATTCTCACAGTCTGGTGTTATTTATTGTCATTTCATGTGTGGTTTCTATGCTCGTCCAACAGATATTGATTTATACCTTTTTGTATTCTACATGTTGGTTGTTTTGTTGTATATCATCAAGAAACTTCAGTGAAAGATACTGTGGTTGTCACTTGTTTGAAAGGCTCTTTTCCTCCTCTGCACACTCCATTCTCTCCATGAACAGCTGTGTCACAGCTGTCATTCTGAATGGTAAAGATGTCTTTGGTGGATAAGCCTATGCCTGTGGCACACAGAGTGGCTTCAACCAACTCATTAGCAGGAGGTGGGCCACAGCAAGGTTTGGTGCTGTCCATCAAGCCTGCGACCATTGCTGACACCATCAGCAAATCTGTCAAATGTGGCTCTTCCTGTGAATAAAGCCAAGCCCACTTCTTCTGTGGTAAAGACATAATTGGCAGAACTTGCTTAATAACAAATAAAAGAAGATGATGACCAATCTTTATACAGTGTTAAGTAATAGAAAAAAATACCTAACTGGTGGAAAATTTGATAACTGATGTATATCTGTTGCTGGAATACAGGGAGTCGAACTGAAGACTACATAATTTCCAGTGAAGCAATTCATAAGGCCACTGACGCTGTTCAAGTACATTTACTTAGCCTCTGGAAAACAACACAAATATTCAAAACATGAATACAGTCCTTTAGTGATAAAGGGCTATTAATTACATCTAGAATCAGATATAAATGTTTATAGATGGAACCATACATCAGATTTATATGATAAGTAGAATTATTATATGTAATAATTTACCTAAAAATTAAAATTGGTGTATAGGAATACATTTGTAAGTATGTAGTTCTACATTTACAATTAAGTGCTTAAAAGTTTTAAAGTCAACTATATAGATATGACATTAAGGAAAACTGTAAAGTTTGATAGTCACTAAACTTTTGCATTTTGGACCAAATCTTTTAATTAGACCCAGGTCCGAAATGAGGAGATAAAGAACTAGCAGAACATCCTCAAACTCTGATGCCCTCTGTTAACACCTGGCCGCCTTCTCAAGAAAAATTCTTATTTTTCTACCAATGCACACCCCATCACTCCTGAATATTCACCTGGTTTACTTTTTCAAGTCTTATGTTAACGTTACATTTTTTCTCTACTAAGTTAAATTGTTCTTTAATCCCAGCACTTTGGGGAGCCGAGGTGCGTGGATTGCCTGAGCCCATGGGTTCGAGATCAGCTTGGGCAACTTGGCAAGATCTCAACTCTACAATAAATAAATGATTAGCCAGGCGTGGTAGAGCGTGCCTGTAGTTCTGGCTACTTGGAAGGCTGAGGCAGAAGGATCACTGGAGCCCAGCAGGTTGAGGCTCCAGTAGCCATAAGCATGCCACTGCACTCCAGCATGGGCGATGGAGTGAGAATCCAACTCAAAAAAAAAAAAAGTGCTTTTGTTATGTTCTTGTACCTTGAGAATCTCTCATTTTAGTACTGCTTATATTTTGTGGTAATGTACTGATATCAGTGTATTCCTTAGACTAGAATATCTGAGGCACAGGAACAATGTTTACTGAGCATGATGTACTTAGCACTCATAACATTGTTTCTGGTATAATTGCTGGATTAGTATTTATGGAAGGAAGGGAGGAAGGGAAAGAGGAAAGAAGGGAGGGATTATTAATATATAGATAGTTTAAAAATATTATGGAGGGAGAGAGGCAAGATGGTGATGGCATAGGTGAACTGGTGAGATTCTCTGAACGGACCAAGACTGCATACTGCTCTATAGACAGACTGTAAAGCAGAGGGAAAAGTGAACAAAGCCAAAGACCCTCATAAGGAAGAACAGGACATTGCAGAAGAGAAATAAAAGCAACCCCACCTTCCCTCAAAAACAGAATTGAAGAGGGGGAGGGAA